>NC_138381.1:5967090-5991333 GCF_054177405.1 Leptonychotes weddellii | reverse complement strand
TAGGGAACCATTGAGAAAGACATAGAGACAGGCAGAAAGAAAAAAATATTTAGGGAGGTTTTTAAAAGACTATTATTTTTTATTATCAAATACCTAGCACTGAAAAATAAGGCTAACATTAAAAATAAATCTTGTATTGAAGCCAATTTTAATTTCATATTTTATTGAAAGGAACATCTAAAAGAAAGATCCCTGCTTCTCACATTAATAAATTTATATATTTGAATGTTGTTTTGAACTCCAAATAAGTACCTTAGGTTTTGCTATAAAAGAACATGTGCTCTCTAGAAGAGTTATTAAAAGTTGTGATTTTATTATAGTTTGGAATCAAGCCACACCAGTAAGTAAACTACCTGCAAAATGATTCAGTAAGGAGTCTGAGAAGTTTCTGCATGGATGCCATTTCCACAACATTTTCCTCCACCATGAAAGACCATTCTGACTCGGCTGTTGATACACCATTATCTATCCCATGTTCATCAATATCCCACATCTGCAGACTTAAAGGACGTTTACTCAGGCCTCCTTTCTTTATTGATTGTGAGCTCACAAGCAACTCTGTTGATCTTCGCAAAGAGATTTTATCTATTTCTTCACGTACATTAATAATTAATTTGTGTAAGTATTTTTTTTAAGATTTTATTTATTTATTTGACAAAGAGAAACACAGCGAGAGAGGGAACACAAGCAGGGGGAGCAGAAGAGGGAGAAGCAGGCTCCCCACAGAGCAGGGATCCCCATGTGGGACTCAATCCCAGGACCTTGGGATCAAGACCTGAGCCTAAGGCAGACGCTTAACGACTGAGCCACCCAGGCACCCCCATTTGTATAACTTTCAAAATCCTATTTCCAAGAGGAAATCTGACCAGATCAAAATAATATATGCGAGCTACTGTGTTTTTTATTTTTAAGTTATTCTGAGGCTATACATGTAAGTTAGTATATATTATCATAATTGACAGGAGTTATTCCTTCTCATGAACTACCAGAATTACATATAAAATTACTTTTAAAATAGTGCTATGGGGGCGCCTGGGTGGCTCAGTCGGTTAAGTGTCTGCCTTTGGCTCAGTTCATGATCCTAAGGTCCTAGGATCGAGCCCCGCATCGGCTCCCTGCTCAGCGAGGAGCCTGCTTCTCCCTCTCCCTCTGCCTACCACTCTGCCTGCTGTGCTCTCTCTCTCTGTCAAACAAATAAAATCTTTAAAAAATAAGTAAAATAAAATAAAATAGTGCTATGATTATAAAAATAAGCAATTTGCGTGGAACAGCTACTTTTCTATCATGTGATAAACACATTGTGCTTTGAAATTATGTATTATCTTCACTTCCACGAGTGCAAAATATTTTATACTTAGAATTTCTTTGAGACAAGAGGATACAGATAGCATTATTTGCCCTTTGGTTCAAATACTGGGAAGTAAATCAATTATTACAAGTAACTATAACGAGGAAAGAACTAGAGTGACTATTCTTATCTTTTAACCCAACACACCACATTAATTTCAGTTCCTTTTCACAAAATTCAAACATCTTTTTCTTGGAAGAAATACATTACTAGATTCTATCAGAGTTCATTTGGCATATTCTGTGATTGAGCTTATTTACATATGAGCCATATTTGAAAGTTAATAATATTTACATGTCTTTCTAAATGTCTCTAAGAAGGCTCTAGCCAGTGGACAGTGCTACTGAGCTTTTTCCTTTTGTCCTCTCCAAATAGTTTGCTCACAGGCAACATCAGATGGAAACTTGCCACAGCTCTGTTGTGGGAAAACATCAGTGGTGTAGAGATTTAGAAATACGTTCTGGTGCAATGAAAATGTACAGTGAAGATTAAGCAGCTGAAGGTATATCCAAAATATCACTTTTTGTTTGTTTGTTTTGATTTATTTATTTATTTATTTTTTTAATTAGGTTATGTTAATCACCATTCATTACATCATTAGTTTTTGATGTAATGTTCCATGATTCATTGTTTGCGTATAACACTCAGTGCTCCACGCAGAACGGGCCCTCTTTAATACCCATCACCAGGCTAACCCATCCCCCCACCCCCTTCCCCTCTAGAACCCTCAGTTTGTTTCTCAGAGTCCATAGTCTCTCATGGTTCGTCTCCCCCTCCAATTTTCCCCCCTTCATTTTTCCCTTCCTGCTATCTTCTTCTTCCTTTGTTTTTTTTTTTTTAAACATATAATGTATTATTTGTTTCAGAGGTACAGGTCTGTGATTCAAGTCTTACACTTTAATACCTTCAAAAAAGCAAATTGGATGATGCCAGAAAAAGTGGCAGACTAAGCACCTCTGAGAAGTCACCCCCCCCATAAAAGGAACAGCAAATAGCACAGATTGTCAGCATCGACTTTTTCAGAACTCTAGAAATCAACTAAAGATATGCAACAACCTGAGAACATTTATTCAAGAAATGATGGGGAATCTCATTAAAACAGCAAGTTTTGAGCCATTTTCACTTGCCTTAGTCCCATGCTCCTGTCCCAGCTCAGTAGGGTTCTTGTAAAATTGCATACACTCTTCTAGAAGCTGGGGAGAAAAATGGAGCTGGTGCTCTTAGAAAGCCTCACATGTCTGATGGTTCCCTGGAAGATTCTCTCTGGGGAGGGGGCATGCTAAACAGAGGTACAGACATGCTTTAAAAAAGTCTAAAAAGAAAGATGAGAAATGAGATAAAGGTACTGAAATACTCAAATGCTCAAATGTAGATATTTTCCTGGGCTGGGTACCTGTTGAAGCCAACCGTGAACCCTCTCTGCTGGTTTGCTGGTTTGCAGGCTCTGGGCTAGTCCGTGAAGGCTCAGGCAGAGCAGTAAATGGCCAGCCTCAGTTTTACAACTGGCACACCCAAAGAGGCCCTCAGTGCGCACAGATTTGTGGTTTCTAAGTATTTAAGGGGACTCTTCCATTATTGGCTGACCATGAAGTTAACTGATCAGAGACTTCAGAGGCCATACATGACAATGAATATAGATTTTACAGAACTAGTTCTAAAAGTGAATTTAACAACTGCTGTGAGAAACAGCAACTACAAATTCAATTTTAAATAGATATGTTGCTGTTTTTGTTATCATTTTTTAAAAAAATATGCTTTGTTAGTCATTCAAGAAAGTTGTCCAATTACATAAGTTGTTGAATCTATTAGCTTAAAGTTAGTTGCTCATAGTATTCACTTATTTTTCAGATCTATACTACATAAAATATTATTTCCATGTTCTGTTCTGATAGTGGTGATTTGTATTTCTCTTTCTCTCTCTCTCTCTCTTTTTTTTTTTTGTGATCAGTCTGGCCAAATGAGTATTAGTTTTATTAGCCTTGTCAAGATTCAACTTTTAATTTTGTGGATTTTCTTTACTTTTAATATTATTATTTCATTGATTTTCTTCTCTCCCTTTTTTTTTAGTTTGCTTTCTGTTTATTTCAATTTTTCTAGTCTCTCAAGTGAATGCTTTGATCATAGATTTCAGACATTTTTTTTTCCTCATACAAATATTTAATGCTATAAATTGTCCCCTGACCATTGCTTTGGTTTCATCTCACAAATTTGAACATGTTCTTTTGATTTATATTCAATTAAAAATATATTCTGTGATAACCTTTTTTGTCCTACACATTATTTAGAATGGGTTCTTTAGCATCCACTCAGGTAGGCTTTCCCAGGTGTCTGAGTGTTTTCTAGATTGTTTGGTGGTCAGAGAACATAGTTACATTTATCAAGAGGATATGCTCTTGATAAATTCACCATTTTTAACATGTATCTCTTTTTCTTTTGTAATGTTTTGTTTTCTCATTATTTATTTGCCAGATATTAATAGAATCAATCCAGCTGTTTTTTGCTCATTTATGACATTGTGTATTTTTATCATTCATTTAATTTTAGTGAATCTATGCTTTTATATTTAAGGCAGGATTTTGTATACAGCATATAGTTGGATATTTTGCTTTTATTTTTCTAACTTGACAATCTGCCTTTTAATTAGAATGCTTCAACCATTTCCTCCTAAAGTAATGAACAATATAGTTGATTTCAAATCTACCATCATCATATCTATTTTCTATTTGTCCTAACTCTATTTTTTGTCCTTTTTCTTCCTTTTCTGCCTTTTTTTCAATGAACAGAGTATTATTTTGTATTTAATTTAGTATTTTTCTTTTAGATTATCATCTTTAGCCCTTCTCTTTAAATTTTGGTGGTTGCTCTAAGGTCTGCAAAATGTATCTTTAATTTAATACAGTATATGTAGAAATCCAATTAGACCATTTAACCAAGAATTTAAGAACCTCCAACAATATGTGTTCATTTCCCACCTCCCACCCATCCTTTGTGATATCGTTTCCATGCATTTCACTTATTTTTATGCTATTACTCACCCCAAATATTGTTGTTACTTTGGTCATAAAATGTTAATTATATTTTCAATAAATTATCAAATGAGAGAATTTTCTGTGTTTCCCAATCTATTTTCTATTTCTAGTCCTCTCTAATCTTCTGTGTAGATCGAAATGTGCATTTTCCTTCTTCCTCAAGAATTTGCTTTTTTTATTAAGCAAGTCTCCTAACAATGAATCCTCTCAGCACTTTTTGGTCTGAAAAGTCTTTATTTCATCTACATTTTTAAAAGGTGTTTTTCACTGTGTGTGGAAATTTGGGTTCAAAGTTTTTATTGTTTGTTTTTGTTTTGTTTTGTTTCTGTGTCAGTGATTTAACTGACATAGTGATTTTTTTTCTATGTCAGTGATTTAACTTCTCTATTGTCTTTAGTCTCACTCATTTTATGGCAAATAAATTGTGGCTGTTCTTACCTCTATCACTCTGTACCTAATTTTGAGGTTTTTGTTGTTGTTGTTGGTATGGTTTACAACAATCTGTGTATGATGTAGGTTTATGTAGTTTTCTTTATCTTTTTTGCTTGGCTTTGGTGGACTTCATTGAGTTTGGATCTGTGGACTTAACAATTTTCATAAAATCTGAAAAAAATGACTACTCTTTCTCCATGACATACATATATATATATTACTTCTTCTGGTTCTCCTAGAGTCTAGTCACACAGAGGTAAGATGGCTTGATATTTTCTACAAATCAATCATTCCTGCCTATTTTATTTTTCAGACTTTTGTTCTCTGTGCTTCATTTTGGATAGTTTATGTTGTTTTCTTATTTCTTCAGTAGTATCTACCTGTGGGTAATCTCATCAGCTATATTATTTATTTCAGATATTGTTATAATTTCTAGAAGTCCCATTGTATTTTTTATAGACTCCTTTTTTTTTCTCTTTTTATATTAATGTCTTATAGAATTGGGGGCATATAGACCATGTTTATAATAGGTATTTTGACATAATTTTTTGTTGTTTGGTTGGTTGGTAATTCATTCATCCATGTCATTTCTGTCTATTCCTACTAATTGAAATTTATCCTGTTATGTGTCAGATTTTCCTGTTTCTTTGCATGCCTGACAATTTTTTTTAATTGAATGTCAGACATCATGTGTGGGTTGGGTGCTAGATTTTCTTGTGTTCTTTTAAGCATTTGGACTTTGTTTTGGCTCACACTTGTTACATTAAATCAGTTTTACCCTTTCAAATTTCACTTTATGCTTTACTAGGTAGGATTCAGAGCAGACTTTATTCAAAGGCCCAATTTAGCTCTATGGCTAAAATGATCTACTTGGAGAACTCTGCCTGATATTCCATGAATTGCATGTTTTTTACATTCTGAATGGTCAGAACGGGAACTATTTGTAGCTACGTGTGAACTCCAAAAATAATTCAGACTGTTGAATTCCAGTTGTTATTTCCACAGCCTCAGTATTTTTCTCTCATTCAAGTATACATAAATATTTGTTCAAACAATAAGGGCACCCCTCTGTAGACCTCTGTCTTTCTCTGTCTCTGTCTCTCTCTCTTCAGCTCCCTTCTCTCTGATACTCTGTCCCACAAATTCTAGCCAATTTGACCTCTTCCAACTCCAAGTTTTGTCTGCTAAACTAGAAATTACTGCCTGGGAGTGTTCATATGTCCATTCCCTGGCTGATCTTTGGACACCACCTCTAAACATAAAGTTGGGGCAACCATACAATTCATCTTACGTGTTTCCTATCAAGGACCATGGTCCCAACCAGTGCCCAATGTCTGAAAAGAGTCGTTTTATATTTTCTGTCATGTGTTCTCTTTTTTTAAGTCAAGAAGATAATTTGTTTGATCAGTCAATATTAAATATGAAAATGATTGTTATTTTTTTAAAATTCAGTTTAAATCACTGTACTGATCTTGTGTTATTTTCACATCACCGTTCAAATTTTCTGATTCGTGCAGCCTTATGTTGTCTGTATTTTGGAGAATTAAAGGAGACAGCTTCCATGTACACGTGGGGAAAGTATCTGGAGGCAGAACTATAGCATTTGTTTTGGAACAGACACAGTATGCAGAAAACACAGAAAAACTTTGTTCTTTCTTTTTCAAGTTTTTATTTAAATTCCAGTTAGTTAACATACAGTGTAATATTAGTTTACATATAACACCCAATGCTCATCACAAGTGCCCTCCTTAATACCCATCACCCCATTTAATGCATCCCCCTGTCCACCTCCCCTCCAGCAACCCTCAGTTTATTCTCTCTGGTTAAGAGTATGTGTTATGGTTTGCCTCTCTCTTTTGCCCCCCTATGTTCATCTGTTTTGTTTCTCAAATTCCACATATGAGTGAAATCATATGGTATTTTTTTTTCTGACTTGACTTATTTCACTTAGCGTAATACATTCTAATTCCATCCATGTCATTGCAAATGGCAAGATGTCATTCTTTTTCATAGCTGAGTAATATTCCATTGTGATACATGATATATATCACATCTTCTTTATCCATTCATCAGTCGATGGACATTTGGGCTCTTTCCATAATTTGGCTATTGTGGACATTGCTGCTATAAACATCAGGGTGCAGGCGCCCCTTCTGATCACTACATTTGTATCTTTGGGTAAATACCTAGTAGTATAATTCTGTATTATAGGGTGGCTCTATTTTTGAATTTTTGAGGAACCTCCATACTGTTTTCCAGAGTGGCTGCACTAGTTTGCTTTCCCACCAACAGTGCACAATGGTTCCCCTTTCTCCACACCTTTGTCAACATCTGTTGTTAGTTTTAACCATTCTGACAGGTGTGAGGTGATCTCTCACTGTAGTTTTGATTTGTATTTCCCTGATGATGAGTGATGTTAAGCATCTTCTCATGTGTCTGTTAGCCATCTGGATGTCTTCTTAGGAAAAATGTCTATTCATGTCTTCTGCCCATGTTTTTAACTGGATTGTTTTTTGGGTGTTGAGTTTCATAAGTTCTTTTTAAATTTTGGATAGATACTAACCCTTTATCAGGTATGTCATTTGCAAATATTTTCTCCCATTCTGAAGGTTGCCTTTTAGTTTTTTTGATTGTTTTCTTTGCTGTGCAGAAGCTTTTTTTTTTTATCGGTAATTTGTGTGATTTATTTTTTAACTTTCAATACATATTAAGTCACATATTAATTTAATATTCATATTTTTTTCATTTAAAAAAACCCAAGTGCAGAAGCTTTTTATCTTGATGAAGTCCCAATAGTTTATTTTTGCTTTTGTTTCTCTTGCCTCAGGAGAAGTATCTAGTAAGAAGTTGCTACAGCTGATGTCAAAGAGGTTACTACCTGTGTTCTCCTCTGGGATTTTTTTTTTGTTTTTATGTTTAAAAATGTTTATTGAAAGTTTTTTATTTTATTTTTTTAATTTAATTTTATTATATTATGTTAATCACCATACATTACAACATCAGTTTTTGATGTAGTGTTCCATGATTCATTGTTTGCGTATAACACCCAGTGCTCCATTCAATATGTGCCCTCCTTAATACTCATCACCAGGCTAACCCATCCCCCGACCCCCCTCTTTTGATGGTTTCCTGTCTCACATTTAGGTCTTTCATCCATTTTGAATTTATTTTTGTCCACAATTGCACCAAAAACCATAAGATACCTAGGAATGAGCCTAAACAAAGATGCAGAAAAAGTATTTTAAATTAAAGGTGACAGGTGACAACCAATGTGGATTTGTAGAAGAACTCTCCAGCATTTTCAAAAATATTCAGGATGGGGAATGATTCAGTAAGGAACACTAATTTCTTGTGGTCAGGCAGGTAAGGTTTTGGACCATATTCATTATATATAACCCCCCCCCAAAAAAACAAACAAAAAATAACTCTTAGGGATAGAACAATTGGGAATTTCAGGTTATATGTATTTTTTAAATCTTAAATAAACAGTAAGACCAAGAGAAAATTTCAATTTAATACTGTAGTTAATCTTCTTTTTTTTAAAATAATTTTCTTATTAAAGATTCAATTTTTTTTTCTTTTTCAGTTTTTTTTCCCAGGTTACTTTCTGTATATTTGATCAAAAAGAATGAGTAATGGGAATTTGACATGCAGTTTGACCAACTTAGGATTTATTTGATTTAATTGATTCTAAATAAATTTACACCAGGATTGGATTTACATGGACATATTACTTCTTTACATATGGGATTATTCAATGGGAAAATTGTTCATTTATCTGAAGAACTAATTTGCATTTTGCAACAATATCCCACAAATGTTAGCTCAGTGTCAACCTCTAACTTTAGTGTCAAATTATGTGTCTGGTACACTTGATTACTAGGCTTACTCCCTCAATTTTATGTTTTTAATAGCTGGTGCATTTTATTTTGTTGGATTAGATGTTGAATAAAAAATAAAGAACTCCAGAACTTCAAAACTAACCTGATATTATATAAGTCTTTACATAGTAATAAAAGAAAAACCTTTGGTTTTCTTCTGGATAAGGATTAGTTACTTACTCTCTTTCTCTAAATGACATGACTTAATGAGTGTGGGCTAGTTTTATTCATCAGCACTCTGAATATAATCTGCAGATGGCCAGCCAATATATTCTTTCTACAGAAGACAAAATTTCCAGTGATAACTTATTTTCAGGTTGCTTTTGGTAGCTCTGGCATTTGCTTTCTTGAGCAAGCCTAACATGCAGCTACCATGTGACAAGAATTAATCTTGCATTGTATTCTTCGAAAAAAAAAAAAAAAAAAAACCCTGAGTAGAAGACAGTAAATTCTTCTTTGTATAATGACTGAAAATTTTTCTCTCCTTTACTTCCCTTTCTTCATTTATCTCTTCCTTCCTACCTTCCTTCCTACCTTCCTTCCTTCCTTCCTTCCTTCCTTCCTTCCTTCCCTCCTTCCTTCCTTCCTTCCTTCTTCTCCTTTAGGAGATCACAGAAACATGTGCCTCCAGTGACCAGGAAAATGATAAAGGTGTTTAATTGCCTAACATGCAGAATAAATCTAGCACCAACCATAGATTGTTCTACCACTATGCTTACATATCTGATCATTTTTGCAATGTGGGGCAATTTGCTTGGGAAACTAGTGAGTTTCTTCCTATAGAAGAAAAGCCCCAAAATCTCCAAACTTCAGAATTAAAACAAAGTTATAAAAAAAAGGAGAGGAGAAAGTAATGTAGACTCATTTTTTATTGGCTTTCTAAGAATACATTAGCATTTTAAAAATATTTTGGCTATATACACAGATATTAAGGGAATAGTGTTGGCTAAATTAAAAGGGTTGCTGGAGTGGTGGAGGGTGGGAGGGATGAGGTGGCTGGGTGATAGACATTGGGGAGGGTATGTGCTATGGTGAGCACTGTGAATTGTTGAAGACTGATGAATCACAGACCTGTATCTCTGAAACAAATAATACATTATATGTTAAAAAAAAAAAGAAGAAGAAGAAGAAGATAGTACGAAGGGAAAAATGAAGGGGGCAGAAATCGGAGGGGGAGACAAACCATGAGAGACTATGGATTCTGAGAAACTGAGGGTTCTAGAGGCGAGGGGGGTGGGGGGCTGGGTTAGCCTGGTGATGAGTGTTAAAGTGGGCACGTATTGAATGGAGCACTGGGTGTTATACGCAAACAATGAATCATGGAACACTACATCAAAAACTAATGATGTAATATATGGTGATTAACATAACATAATAAAATAAAATTTAAAAAAAGTATGCCAGACAGAAATTAAAATTATGAGGTGGTTCAATTTTTTTTACTTCGATAATTTCCATTTTTCCCTAATGTACTTATCAATCTAACTGATTCATAACCAACAAAAATGCATTCCTAGTATTTCATATTGGGACAGCATGGACTTGGTAACAGGGAAACCAAAATATGAACCTTTGAGTGAATTTAACTGGGAGTGTTTCAATCTCCACATTTAAATATAGAGTTGGTCATTGCTGACTCTCAGAACTTGAGGATTAAAGATATAGAGTCTGAACCATAACAGGTATGAAATGCCTGGGCATGGTTTTCCTCTACCAACCACACTGTTTTTTTTTTTAGGCTTTGTCAAGGAACTAACAAATGACTCCATTTAAAACATTAAGCCTTCTACACTAATGGAAAAAAAAGGAAGTAGTAATACCTCTTAGGGTTCTTTTGGAGATTAAATGAGTCAATATATGACAAGCCTTTAGCACTGTACGTAGCAAAGAACAGCTCAATAAATCAGAGTTCTTTTCATACAGGACTTTTAAGTAAACATTAATTTGAAAAATAGTAAAAACAAATAAGACATTTGTCTCATGCCCTCCATTGTTGTAGGCAGCAAGGATTTTCCTTAACTTGTTTGCCTTTATTGGCCAAATGATCTCAGTGAAGGTAACAACCTCGTGCTTGAAGGTTTTTATATTACTGGGCTTTCACATCTGTGTACAGATGAAGATAGCTGAAGTTGTACTTCATACACATTTGTGATGAAGATTATAGAGAATGCAATGGATTAAATCATTCTAGTATGATTGGACTGCTAACCCACCTTAGGTCCTCTGCAATTGTTGCTGGCACTGTCTTTCTAATATTCTCAAACCCAGCTTTATGTAAAGGTAGAAGTGAACTACAAATGACTCAATTTTCCCTTGTACTGTAAGTTTTCCTTCAAGTAAATTGTGATAAACTTTCTTCTTTTTCTTTCATGTCACTTTATTTTAGAATTGAAATAACTGTCTCTAAAGTAATCATTCTATGCCATTGTTTTATATGTAGTCTTTCCCTAATACAGTTCAGAGATTTCATTTGTGCCTCTTCCTTCAAAAATAAATATTTCTCATGCTATTCTGTTATTTTTTTCTTTTAGGCTGAGGAAATCACTAAAAAATCAGAACTTGTAAAAATAATTGGTCTCTCTCATGGCAGGGATTTTATTATATCATAATAGAAAATGAGCATCTGAAACCATACTATGCTGTGACATATTATCATTTATTCTTAAATAAGCTGTTTTATGGGTTGTATATTATAAATTCTCTGTAGTCATTGCAAATTATTCTATAAACTCATCAAAGAGGAATGGTTATAAAAAATATGCATCTCTTGGGAGCCTGGGTGGCTCAGTTTGTTAAGCGACTGCCTTTGGCTCAGGTCATGATCCCGGAGTCCTGGGATCAAGTCCCGCATCGGGCTCCCGGCTCGGCGGGGAGCCTGCTTCTCCCTCTGACCCTATCCCTTCTCATGCTGTTTCTCTCTCTCTCTCTCTCTCAAATAAATAAATAAATAAATAAATATGCATCTCAATTAGATGATCCCAACTGCAAGTTTGTTGTGCTCAAATAATTAATTTAAAGTAGCATATAAAAAATACTGCCTTTTCAGAGGCATAAATGATTACTAAAGCGTCTTATAAGTTGTGTAATTTAGATCTGGGATGGTTTTCAAACAATCCTACTCCACGTGCAAACATCCATAATATTAGAGGACAGGGGTTGGCTTCCGTGCCATATAACTCGCAGAGTCACAGAGTTGGTCCTCTACTCTGTGTTTGTATTTATTAGGCCTTTTCTTTTCTTTCTTTTCTTTTCTTCTCTTTTCTACTATACACAACAAATTATATCTGCATTTATTATTATGCTTTTATTCATGTGATTTTTGTCATTCTCTCACCTTAGAAAGAAAAGTTAATGAAGACCTATGATTTTTTTTTTCTGCACAGAATCTAACACTTAAAAAAAAGGGTTAGTAAATATATGTAGTGAACCTCAGATGATCTACCAAGTTAAAGCATTTGTTTAAACTCATCACAGTACTAGGAAGTAGGATAGAGTTTGAAGATGATGTGTTCATGGCAGTGGGAAGGTTTTATTGAAAGTGAAAGCAGTTTTACAAAATGTTGATTCATTCCTGTGTTATGGCAGATTGCTTCATTCCAACACAGCTCCTTAACTGAACTGGAGATTTTAGTTTAGCATTGTTATTGATAAGAAAGTTTTAAATTTTACAATCCTTGAATACATAGGGTGAATAAAGGCTACCACTTAACCTTGAGATTTTTAAATCTTAAGGGAGTAAAGGAATGAGAAAAATAAAAGGAAAAGAAAAAATTAAGTAAGACAGGAATATAACTTGAGATACAAGTGAATGTAAATCATGAAAGAAATGACCAAAGAAAATAAGTATGCATTGTGTAGTGGTACATTCAATACAACATCTAAGAACGATTCCCATTTAGGTACATCCAGGAGAGGTTTCCAGTATAGAAGACTCATTTATAGAGTGCGCTGCCCTTTCTATGGAGGATGAAAAGTAATATTGCATGTATGGTAAAGTTCCTGCAAATCAATACATACACTTTTCTAAAATCCCCAGTGACTATTTATGAATGTCATTATGTTAACGTACCAAATCTCTGGTGAATGTAGACTATCTCTTTATGTCGAAAGGTGGGGTTTTTTTTTTTGGTTGTTTTATTTTAGTTTAGTTTATTTTGTCAAAAGATGATTATTGTTGGATCAGCTGTCACATCCTGATAGCCAATTGCTCACTAAAATATTCTCACCAAAGCCCTTTAGCCCTTCACCAGTGTGAATAATTGACAACAACATTTAAAAATCCACTGGAAAAAAATGTTTTGACTGTTCATTGAGTATTCCAATGAACTCAGATTATGTCTTGTCTTTGTGAATTCAATTATTAATTGATCAATCACTACACTCTAAAATAACCTATAGTTTAGGATTTTCTGTGCCTCCAAGGAAATTAAATGCAAATCTGTGTCAGTCATCTGTTAACAAAGGCTCCTTCAAGGAATCCTCGGGAATACAAATGGGATACCCTGCAGCAGTTTTGGTCAAATGCAACTCACTCTCTTTTATTTTTTTTCCTTAATCACCCCTTATTTAAGGTGCCCACTTGATTCTTCTCTGATTTCTCTCCCTTAAAACGGAAATCTGATTTGAAGGTAATATATCAAAGTACTTAACAGTGATACAAATTAGAGTTCTGTCTTTTTTCTTTTTATACAAGTTTCTAGTGGATATAGGCTTTGAGAAGCCTGAGGACACAATAAACACCAAAGTCTCAGCTATTTGGGACTTCAAGGAGAGAAATGATTCTTCCTTTCATTTTTTTTTTTTTTTAAATCATAGGCAGAGCAGCATAGTCATTTTCTGAAAAACTCAGGTAAAAAGTGTTGGGTTTTTTTTTTCCAGTTTTTTTGAGAAATAATTGACACACATCACTGTATAAATTTAACGTGTACAGCATGATGCTTTGTTTTATATCGTTGTGACATGATTATCACAATAGGCTCAGCTAACATCCAGCATCTCATATAGATACAATACAAAGAAAAGAAAGAAGTGAAGAAAAAAAAGGTCTTTGTGATGAGAACCCTTAGCGGTTTATCATCATAAGGACCTTCCTGTATGTCATACAGCAGTGCTGACTGTAGTTACCCTCTTGTACGTTAGTCCCCACTAATTTATCTTATAACTGCAAGTTTGTACCTTTTGACCGCCTTCTTCCATTTTCTCTTTCCAGCATCCCACAGCTGGTAACCACGAATCTGATCTCTTTGTCTATGAGGTTTTTTGTTTTGGTTTGGTTTTTTTAGATTTTACAAGTAAGTGATGTAATAGAGTATTTGCCTTTCCCTGACTTATTTCACTTAGTTTATGTCTTCAAGTTCCATCCATGTTGTTGCAAATGGCAGGAGTTCCTCATTTCTCATGGGTGAATAATTTTCCATCATATATTGTTGCGAGTGTGCTATGAAAGCGCACACATGAGTTGGGTCTTCCTACAATGCCAGCTTTATTTGATCGTAAAGCAAGATTAACGTCATTGTAAAGCAGGTTCAGGATTCCAAACTCAATGACATCTCACTGTGAATTTACCCTGGCTCCATGCGCCCCACACAAAGTGAAGTACAAAACAGTCTCACAACAAACAGTACCCAACAAGGGGTAGGCAGCTAGCGAACCATACTGGAAGTCAGTCCGTGAGTGTGCAGTTAAGATGAGGACTTGGTCCCCTCGGGGTCGGCTCTCGGCACGGGCTGTCTGTCCTGTTCAACTGCTGGAGGATCTCTGTTATGTTCAGAGGTCAACTGGGCAGAGCCTTAGGCAGCAGTTGCTTCTTTGATGTGGTTCGATGTGGAAGGGTCAGCGTCTGGAGAGTCTGACAGTTTGCTGCAAAAGTCCCGCCTTTTTAAAGGAATTTATCAGTCTTGGGCTTGTGCAGGTCTTCTCAGGTTCTGCTGCTTGTCAGTTCTGGTTGTCCTCAGCCTGGGCTGGTTTCTGCAGTATCAGGGACGCTGTTGGCTGCTTACATCACTGCTTGACATGAGTGACTCCATCTTGCTCTCTACATATATGTATATACCATAACTTCTTTATCTGTTCATCCGTTGATGGACACGTAGGTCATTTCTGTTGTGGCTATTGTAAATAGCACTGCTATGAACATGGGGGTGTTTTTGTTTTCTTTTAATATATCCCCAGAAGTGAAATTGCTGGATCTTACGGTAGTTCTAGTTTTGCTTTTGAGGATCCTCCAAATTGTTTTCCCTAGTGGCTATACAAATTTCTCTCTCTCTCCCCTCTCTCTCCTCTCAGTAACTTGTGGTTCTAGAAATTCATTTTAAGTAAATATTTTGGCAACAAGACATAAATGATAAAATATCTTAATTTTTGATATAACTTACAAATTGTATTGAATGAAACTTTCCCCATACTAACATTATATCCTACAGTATCCAATTAGTCCTGGCACATGCATTGCCCCTGTCCTCATTATTGCAAAAATGAGGAAAAGAACACAATGAACAAGCTTTTCATTCACCCATTTATTCATTCAAAATGTTTACTTCACCCTTCCCTTGTCAAGAAAGGTGCCAGGTTTTATTATTAAAAAATAAAAGATAAAGAACATCACACCTCTGTTATTTATGATTAGCAGTTCATTGAGGAAGACCCCAAAAATTGTTCATCTCTGTGAGTCTCTGTGATCCCAGTGACTATCAGTGATAACACCTCAGCCAAGTAATTCCTGATTCTGAAAATAAATGTTCAACCTAATTTTGAAAACAGTGCATTTGCTATTAATATATAGGTAAATCCTTTCCCATGTGAAAACAAAATACAAAAAGCTCAATTATTCTGACAAAATCACCATTCTTTTGAATCCCTGAGTCAACTTTGACTCCTCTCATACCTCACATAAGATTACCAAGTCTTATAGGTTCTATTCTAAACATTGCTAATATTTTGTGGCTTATTTCTCTGTGGATCCAGGAAAGTGAATGAACTCTAAAACTCCATTGTCTGCACCTCTCTTTGTCACTTAGTGTCTACTTATCCAATTTAATGTCATATCTCAAACCTGAGGTCTCTCCTCATCACTCACTGACAAATCCTGTTAGTGACAATGGCTCTGTTTTTCTTTCTACTCAGTTATTTTTTCATTCTGGGAGATTTAACATTCATGCCCATGGCACCTAAGAAGGCTTAGCTCTCGATTTCTCGGCATCCTTGTCTCCTTTACCTCTGAACTAACACTACCCACAGAGTACCAAGGCCACACTTTGGATCTTGCAGGTCTGTTAATATCTGGAAGTGTTCTTAACTATCTGTTCTCTGCTGACACCTTTATTTTCACAGTCCCTTACCATTAATAGACCCATGACACCTGTTCTATAAACAAACTGGCACTTCCAGCACAATGAATATTCTAATTTCTTTCCATATTAGCCACTTCTTTCTTTAATGTACCTGGTTGTACACTTTTCAATTTTAATCCAACAATGAATCAGATTCTATCAAATTGCCTCTACGTTTCCCATCCACTATGCTGCTTCAGTCAAAACTTTATATCTACATTAAGTCCAAGTACCTGTTCTTCTCATGTCTACAGAGTTCAAAAAAGTGCTGCTAAACAAAAATAATTTAAAAAAAAATCATATAACTGAGCTGAATATATCAACTATTAATCCATGGTTGCCACCTCATCCTCACCCTCACTAGATGAATTACAAAATGACATCACCAATGAAATAGAAACATGGGTAGGAATTTGCCAATTTGGGAACTTGCTATTACTCAGTGGAGCTTCCCAACATATTTGTTCTTTCCTACAGTCCTGTCCCTGTGAATGATGTGTGTCTATGGCCAGTCTCTCCACCTGCTTTTTGAATACAGTATTGCCTAAAAGTTGGGGAGTTAGCATGGATTTCAATCATGGATCTGCTACTTAAGGCTGTCTGATTTTAAGTAGTACTAACTATCCAGTACCTCACTTTCTCATCTTTAATTGAAGATGAGTGATAAATACTATTGTTATTGCCGTGGTCACCATTCCTGAAGGTCATGATGACTCCTGATGAAAGCAAACACATTTCAAGTATCTTTTTCCTTCCTAATTCTCCTTGTCTTCCCCGCACCATCTGACTGCTATGACTGCTATTCAGATTAAGAAAAGTTAATCTCTTTCCCATACAACCTCAGTGCCAATTTCTGGACTATTGATTTGTACTTTTGGCTACAATGACCTGTGTGGTTTTGTTGAGACTGTTGTAAATCATGCTCTCCCTTGAGCACTAACAAGCATTTTCTCTAAGACTTTAACATAGCTTATAAACTGTTTCCCATTTTGGACAGTTTCAAAAAGTATTTATTCAAATAAAATATAAATGAACTAAATCCTTTTTCAGAAAATTAGAGTTGCAAAAGACAACTGGCAAAATCACTTTCATTATGTCAGCTGAGATTATATAGGGAATTTAGTTTCTCATAACATTGGAGCTTATCTCAGTTACCTTATCATGATGGGGAAAATATTTGGACAGAAAAGTCACTTTGGATTGCTCTTTGAATGAAGGATGAACTCCCTTCCTATACTCCTTTTGCTGTGGTAGTCTTTATGGAGCTATACCATTAACTAACAAGATACACGGTTCAACTGACAAAGATGCTATTTTTTTAAAATAATATTTTAATCTCTCTTCTCTCTTATTCTATTTCTGTATCATCCTTTAATTTACATCTAATCATATTAATAGTCTTCTACATCCATTTCAAGATTTTTCAAACTATAGTTTATTTCTGAATATCAACTTAATGACTACAAAGTAAAAGTATTCTAAGGAAGTGGGATAGGGAAAATAGAAAAGAGTCACATTTAGAAGTATACTTCCTGCACCTTATCTGATACATGTGCAGACCTCAAAATGTGTGCTCATTTACTTCCCAGGCCAATTTCCTTTGTGATAAGCTAAATGCCATTGTTCAGAGGGTCTGTTAACGTCTGGCAAATATACCATTTCTCCCTTCTGATAAGTTCACCCTGGTTTACAAATATTTCCATAATATTCTGCTCCTGAGGGATGCCTGGGTGGCTCAGTCGGTTAAGCGTCTTCCTTTAGTTCAGGTCATGATCCCAGGGTTCTGGGATTGAGTCCCCAGTTGGGCTCCTTGCTCAGTGGGGAGCCTGCTTTTCCCTCTGCCTGCCACTCCCCCTGCTTGTTCTCTCTCTCTCTCTTTCCCTGACAAATAAATAAATAAATAAAATCTTTAAAAAAATTCTGTTCCTGAAAAAGATACATATTTTACATGTTATTTAGTATAATATATGGTACTTACTAATTAGTCAGCTTAATTCTAAGGACTTTATAAATATTAACTAATTTAAGCATCACCACCAGTCTACATGGTAGGAACTATTCATTTATTTTCTTTTCATGAGTAAGAGATTGGAATCCAGAAATATTAATGAATTTCTGCAGGGGCCACACATCATCCATAGTGTCTCCAGAACTGCTAGTGAGTGCTCTTTAAAGCTGTTCCACCCATGAATCGCCAGTCACCCTCCAAGACCTGTTGCACCACTTATGAATGATGCTTTGTCATATGGTATTTCAAGTATAGATTTTAATTTAAATGTTGTCATCTCAACCTCAACAGATTGTCAGACATGGTTCAATTGTCAACCATCTCTATTGACCTCCTGAATGTCATGTTTATAATGAATGATCACCAGAGATACATGCAGGTTTAATTGTGGGTCTCTACCATCTGTAGACAGATTACTGTCAGCCACTGTACTTTTTAGAGAGTGAAGTGTTAATTTGAGGATGACACTCTCTTCTAATCCTTTGTAAAAAAAGTAATGCAAATGTTAAAAACATAACCATTTTGTCACCTTTCAGATGCTATCCTATTTCATCAACCCAAGTTTGAAACCAAATGAACTGCAGCAATGAATGGCACCATCTGGCAAACATATGACATTATGACAATTAACATTAATAAATATACTAAATAATAAATGAAAGTAAGAATATGTAGAAAGTGTCTTGAGTAGTCCACAGAGTGGGTATCCCTATATACTACAGATATGTACCATTTTGATTTCATAAAATGAATGAAAATTAAGTGCTTAAAGAGAACTCATACTTTTGTATTTTAATATATTGCATTTTAATTATTGGATTCAAAACATACTTAACAAGAAACTCCAGGTACTATGTTCAGAACTGAATACACAGTGCTTACTTGGAATTTACACAAGTAGGGAAACAGACATTAAACAAAATGAAAAGCTAATGCTTATTTACAATAAAGAGAAGTACAGGAAAGTATTAGTTTCTATCGACGGCATGAGCAGGTTTGTCAGAAATCTTCCCTGATTTGAAACCAAAATGAGGAGTAGTAATTACCATGTGTGGTGGGAGTGTGGTTGGAGAAAGGGTTCAGAGCAGAGTAAACTTCATGTATGAAGGTTCTGAGCCAAAGTAACAATTAAGAAATGGAAATAAACATATAACTTTTAAAATGCATTAAGTTTAATAAGTACATAGTTAAATTTCTTGACACCAAAATCTTCACAGTTTAATAATTATTATTTTAAACAGATACAAAAACCATCACTAATTATAAATTAACAGAAGTGTTTAAATTTTCAACATGTAGTGAATGAAAAAGATCACTAGCATTTCATCTTCTATTCTCAACTCTGGAACTCATCAAGAACAGTGTTTCCACCACAATGGGAAACTGTACTCATCTTCCTGGGCCCAAACGAACAGGAAGGATGAAATAAAGGAGAACTTGGAAGACTAGTGAAGATAGTAGAGGACTAGTTTACTGCTCACCAAACAGCAGATTTTCCCCTGGAATTGAAGTGAGATTTAAGAGCAAGGATCCAACAACCTGGATTCAATTTTAATTTAGCCTAGATGCTAACCTGACCCCATCTCAACTGAATCCAAAATCTCTTACACCCACTTCACATCCTTGTTAAGCCAAGTGACTCCACTGTTGCTATGGCAACCACCTACGGATGGAGGTGAATTGGGGCTGCTGGGGCTAACCTGACAGCACCTCAGGTTAGCCCCAGCAGCATTCAGCTCACTTCCTTGGCCTCCAGCTGGAGTTTTGCCTGCTGGAATCTACTCATCCACTCTACCGTGGTCAAATCTGTGAAGGTGAGGGAGTTGAATGGTGACATGGGAACTCGGGAATAAGTACCTGCTCTTGCACCCCAGAAGACCCCAGTGAGGATTAAACCCAGTTGTCCACAGCGATGACTATTTTGATAATGACTACTTGGATTTATTTCTTTCCTTCCATGACATTATCCCCTGGCCTACAAACCTTTCCCCTGGCATCATCTCTCAAATAAGCACCCAGCAAACATGCTCAACACATGTACATACAGACTCTTAACTCTAGAGAGCAATCTGATGGTCCCCAGAGGGGAGGTGGGTGGAGGGATGGGTGAAATAGGTGTTGGGGATTAAGGAGTGCACTTGTCCTGATCAACACGAGGTGATGACTAGAACTGTTGAATCACTGTATTTGTACAGCTGAAACTAATATAACACAGTGTGTTTAACTATACTGGAATTAAAATTTTTTAAGAAGAGGAAAAAAATATCTTTACATACAGTTAATTAAGGATTAAATAAATTATCATTGGTAACATTATTAATATGTCTTAGGAGGAAAAATTGTAATTCTCTGTATATGCGAAATCTGAACCTGATACAATCTTCAATAGAGAAATGAATACATATTAAAAGGTTCTGTTTAATGACAGTCTAGTCATCATGCACTGTAATAATATTTCAATTATCTTAAAAATTTTAAGATCACATCACTATTACATGATAGTCACAAATATAATTTGTGACTCCAAATCCCATTTGTTCTTTCTTTTTTTTTTTTTAAAGATTTTATTTATTTATTTGAGAGAGAGAATGAGAGAGAGAGCATGAGAGGGGGGAGGGTCAGAGGGAGAAGCAGACTCCCTGCCGAGCAGGGATCCCGATGCGGGACTCGATCCCGGGACTCCAGGATCATGACCTGAGCTGAAGGCAGTCGCTTAACCAACTGAGCCACCCAGGCGCCCCTCATTTGTTCTTTCTGAATATAGACTAATGTGTATAAAGCAATTGATAATTTTATAGGAAACTAAGAGCCAGAACCATTAAATATATTAATGGATACAAAAGTAGAATGCGGTGGAGCTTTCTCTTCTCCAAATCTTTGCTTTTTCATCTGTGCAGTTTAGCCCACCGTGAGCCTTTGTGTCAGATAAAGGTTTTAATCCAAGATACAAAACTAGCTAGTTATAAAAGTAAAAATATGAGCCCTGTCCCAAGGAAATCACAGATAGGAATGGGTAAAAAAAATAACATGAATAATAGAGCAGAATATTAGCAGAAAAGTGGGCAACAAAACGTGGAATAGAGATAGACAAAGAGCAAATATCTGGCTAAGGCTTACTATCATCTTTCTCATAAATAAGAATTCAAAATTGAGAGTGGGGCCTCCTTAAATTTTATTTACAACCTGGTATATAAAATAATGTTTAAGTGCTCTATAAAGTGAAATTCTAGTCATCCCAGAGTATGTCTCAGAGCCCATCACCACTCTAATAATTATATAGTTATTTTTATGATTATTAGCTTAATATCTGTCTCTTCAACTAGAGTATGTTTTGTGAAGTCAAGGGTTTGTTGCTTTTGCTCACCAGTAAATCTTCAGAATATCTCTCTATCATCTATCTATCTATCATCTATCTATCTATCATCTATATTGTATAATAGACACTCAACGGCAAATATATGTTTACAGAAGGATGGGTGTTGCCCTCACAAATAAATCTTTTACAGTTTTATAAATTTCTGATAAAGCAATAAGAATTGTAGGATATTTTTTCCTAAACTGATATCCAGGATTGAGTGTCTGGTACTAAGATTAGGCAAAACCAGATGCATAGGTTCTAGTAGCAATTTTAATACGGCAGGAGTGGCTTCCTACACCAATGAGTAATTCTCAGGACACCAGCTGGGTGTGCTACAATTCCACTCTATCCTGACACTATCTACCTGGAGATAGCATCAGATCCCCCAGGTTAGGGAGTCAGGTCTACAAGACTGCTCGTCCTTCAGACACTCATCACAAGTCCAAGTTGTCTCCTGTGCTTCTGACCTACGGGCTATAAATCAGAGGTTCCCAAGGCCCCTTCATTGGGTTCAATTAATTTGCTACAGCAGCTCACAGAATCAAAGAAATACTTTATTTACTAGATTACTGGTTTATTATAAAAGGATTATGAAATAATAGAAAATATATATTGGTCTCTGCCCCTGGTTCCTGGCACAGAGCTTCTAAAGCCCTTATAATTCCCTAAGTGATGAGAGTGCTAAGAGCATCTTTTGTTTAAATATTTGGCCCTTGACCTTGGTTCCTGACACAGGGCTCTTGAAGCCCTTGTAATTTTCTGGGTGAAAGGACTGTCTTTTGTTCTAAGGAGCTCTGGGTGCATTCCTGCATGGCTCCTGGAGGAGGGAGACCAAGCCCTGCTGAGAAGTTTGGGACTTTCAGTCCCACCCCCCATTCTCTTCAGAAGAGAAGACATGAAAATAGCGTTAGTAACTGATCATGCCTGTGTGAGGAAGCCTCCCCCAAATCCCCTAAGTATGGGGTTTGGGAAGTTTCTAGGTTGATGAACACATGGTGTTACTGGGAGAGAAGTGCATTTGTAGAGGGCATGAAAGCTCCACACTCTTTCTGCACATCCCTTCTGTCTGGCAGCTCCTGAGTTATATTCCATTAAGAGAAAAACTATAGTTTTTTTCTCCCTTTGTAAGGTAAAACTCAGTTCATCCCTACTGTGTGTTTCTTCTGTGTGGAGACCGCACTCACTGCTCTGACTGATAAGTGTAATCAGCTTATTTTATTTTATTTATTTTATTATTTAATTTTATTTTTAAACCTCAAATTTGAAAAAAAAACATGATGCAATCTATCTTTGTGGGGTGGTTTTATTTTAATTTTTAAAATTTTAAATATAGGAAACATGAAGAGATATAATCTATACAAACAAAAGCTCTGTGGTAGCGATCTAAAAGAATTTTCAATATTGTAAAAGAGCGTGAGACCAAAATTTTGAGATCATCTTTGCTACCGTTGGAAACACTCATGTAGACCAGTGATGCAGCTCTGAGTAGTGAACACCCTGTGGGTGAGCAGAAGCATCATGACAGAAACGGTACTGTGACTTGATTAGTTGAACTCTCCATTTATTACTTGACTTCCTTGCTCTGGAATAGACTTCATGTTGTTCCCTCATCAGTAGTTCTTCTCTAGGGAACTCTCTGAATTCTTCCAGAAGGCAGATGCCTTGATAATGTAGTAGTGCTCCTGTCCCCAATATTTTAAACTGTGATAAGTTGCATTATAGCAAACAGAATGTTATAAGAACACATGAGCTATATTTAAATATCCAATAGTAAATCCTTTGTTTTGTCACTTCATTTTAGGTAATTATACACAGGAAAATGTATCAAAAGTCTCAAAGTCATCACTGACGCCTCTTTTCTCCCTCTACCTACATAATCTATTGATTATTGAATCCTACTGATTCTGTCTCCTCAATAGAATAGGGCATCCTGCCCATCACTCTCAATCCACTGGGGATGGACTCAGAGACACTGATTCCGACATTCCCTGTAGCATCTGTTCTCCTTGAAATATTGTTAAAAGTATCGTCATCTTATGCTTTACCCCTTTCACGAGTAGACAGAGCTCTCGATGAATCATGACATTGAACACTGCTTGGGATGGGTTCTTCAGTGGTGCATAAAGTTGCCTGATGGCTGAGTGTATCAGCCCAGATCCTTGCAGTCAGTGCCTTTCACCCAATTTGCATATATCTAGATAAAATGAACCTGTCAGTCTACTATGGTAATGAAATGATGGGACTAGGAAAAGATGAACTGAGGCTCTGACCAGGTGAATAGCTGTCTACCAGGGTAGAGAAAGCTGTCATGGATGCAGGAAATCTCAGAATATTCCAATTCTGAATCCTAATAAATGTAGGTAAAGAAAGATTAGATAAAAAACTATTTATTTGCCAGATAGATTTTGGAGCTAATACTTGGAACTAAAGTATTTGCATCTTAAGTATGACAGACTGAATAAAGGAATGTCTTAAAAATATTATCAATATTTCCTATCAGTAAGAACTGCACTTATAAATATTTATTATATTTCTGAATAAATGAGTATGAATGAGGCAATATACTCTATTTCTATATACTAAATTAATAATGTGTAAATTATAAGCAGTAGCTTAAAATATGTCACATTTTCAGTGGATACATAATGGAAATGATTTTAAAAGGTGAATTAGTTACTTACACAAATAATTATAGTAACGGATTTATGCACTCATTAGAAAAATTGCTTCTGAGGCTTTTATGAATTTCTGAAATACATACGTAAATCAAGAAAGTGAAGGTTGTATTATTCAACCACGAACTAGTAGTAAGACACCTGTTATGCATTGTGCATTGTTAATGTCAGTGATAAAACAATC
>NC_138381.1:5931134-5966590 GCF_054177405.1 Leptonychotes weddellii | reverse complement strand
CAGTTTCATTGCTATAAAAACTCCGTGAAGATGTCACCTTTTCCTCCAATCTCTCCCGTACTCTGCTGCCTGCAGAGTGCCTCATATTCTTCAATGTGTTAGCCGGTCACTTTGTTGTAAATCCTTTCTGGATCCTGATCCATGAAAACTGACCATGGCCTTTAAATAATGCTCTCTTGGGCACCTGGGTGGCTCAGTTGGTTGGGCGACTGCCTTTGGCTCAGGTCATGATCCTGGAGTCCCAGGATCGAGTCCCGCATTGGGCTCCCTGCTCAGCAGAGAGTCTGCTTCTCCCTCTGACCCTCCCCCCTCTCATGCTCTATCTCATTCTCTCTCTCAAATAAATAAAATCTTTAAATATATATATATATAAATAATGCTCTCTCCGCCCCTGACATCCATTGTGAGGCCAACCATATTCAATTTCACGTAACTGTTTAAATTAAGTGTTTCTGTTTAGTAACCTGCAACGAAGGCAGAGATAATATCATGTCTAGCTATGTGAGTCCACGCTATAGTGCTGTGTTGGATAGAAATGAGGTCCTCAGGAGCCAATGGATGAATTAAAAATAATAGATAAAGCAGTAAACACGTTGACAGTAGAACTGTGAGTGGTTGAGAGCTGGGACTCTGGGTTCAGAGATACGTGTTCAAGCAAGGAAAGTTACACGCTCTCAAACACACATGGTGGAAGTAATAGAATTATGCATGCAAAATGGTTGGCAGGGAGGAACAGCATATAGTAAGCATCAAGTAATGTGCGGTACCATTATAACATTTCAGGAATGAATAGTTTTAATAATCTGCAATACTCCTATAAATTAGATTGCCAAAATTGCAACTTAGGTCTAGGAATATGAGTTTTGGAAAAAAAAGTTAATTTTTTTAGTAATCTCTGCATCCAATGTGGGACTCAAACTCACAACCCTGAGATCAAGGGCCGCATGCTTCTCTGACCGAGCCAGCCAGGTGCCCCTAGATATAGGAACTTTTTAAGATTCTTGATACGTATTGGAAACAGCAGTTGTCTAGCATCTGTATTGGATGTGGCTGCCAGGGCACTGCTAAGACTGAAGGGTGAATTACCCTACCCTCTACCCATAAGCCATTTCCTCACAATGCAGGGTCCTGGGAGACAGCGTGTGTTGGGCAGAACTGTGGTCTCATGTCCACCACTCACTTTATCAGGAATGGAGGAGAGGAAGAATCTGGTGTTCCGGTGATTCCATAGAGGAAGGAGATCAAGTGGGATAAATATTCCCTAAAGGCCACACAAAATCAGAGAAAAATAATTTCACTCCCAAATGAAACTTGGTATCATTGTGAAATGTGAATGCATGCTAGACAACACATAATAAAGGCAAATATCTACTATATTGACTAAATAATGAAACTAATTGGAGAATTTTTTATCCTGTCATTTCAAAATGAACTATTAAATTAGAATTCTTCTTACTGTTCTGTTCATATCCATTTTTGATGACTCTCAGATACACTGTAAGAAAATTCATTTGTGGCATTATTCTGTGTTTATTTACAGAATGCTTTAGCAGATGGAAGCATGTCATTTTTAAATTAAAAAAAAAGAATAAAAAAATCCATGAAGCAAAATAAAAGGTGGCCTGAGTCACCCAGGCGCCCAAGAAACCATATATTTTAAAGAATAAACTCCATCTGACAGTCAAGGAGCCACAATGTCCAACCTCAGGCTGTGCCTAAAATCATAGGCTTTTCCACTAACGAGAGTGTGATCAGAGGAACACAAGTGGCAAAAGGGATGACGTTTTATATATTAGAAATTTTCTTCTGGACCCTGTTACATAAATGGAGATGAAAAGGGACGATACGATTTTAGTCATCCAGCTAATGTTGGATATCAGATATCGACTCAGCAAGATATTTCTTTTGCCATTAAGCTTTACTTAAAATTTATTTTACTTAAGTGTAGTGATATGTCTTAGATTTTTTTCTCCCCCAACAGAATCTAATATCCAACAAGAAGAAATTTACTAAATAATTTATGGGGCATTCAAAAACGGAAATATTATCATTGATATATGTTTACAAACCAGTTACATGAGCACATGCCAGTTTAAACTATTTAAAATAAACATTACACAATAACATCTATATTATAGTCCAAAGTGTGTGTATTGTGTAAACACCCTTACTTTAGAAACATTTATATCTCTAGTACTTGACAAAGGAAAGTACAACTAAACTTTTATATTTAAAAGTTAATTTTGGGATGCCTGGGTGGCTCAGTCGGTTAAGCAACTGACTTGATTTTGGGTCAGGTCACCATCTCAGGGTTGTGAGATGGAGCCCCGCATTGGGCTCTGCGCTCCTTGAGGGGTCTGCTTGAGATTCTGTCTCTCCCTCTGCCTCTCCCACACTCATGTGTATGCTCTCTCTCTCTAAATAAATACATAAGTAAAATCTTAAAAAAATAATAAAAGTTAATTTTCATGAGAGAAAAAAGTGAAAATAGAGATGCTTGCCTCATTACTGTTGATAAGAGAAAGCTCATAAACATAACATTTAATTCAGTGTAATGAAACTGGAAAGGATCAATTCTTCAGGACTGAAAAATGTCACTGAGATATACACAAAAGATAGAGTACTTCCATTAAGTCTATTTGTTTCAATAAGAGGAGATTATACAGTGACCTTTTCTTTAGCTGCCTTGGTTTCTCCATTTTTAATCATTATGCAAGATTTGGTAAGAATCCTTACTGACACCTTGCTCCTCAGGGGGCAATTAAAAGAGTGGTGAATTCACTGGAAACTGAAAATCATTTCACTTTACTACTAAAAATGACAGGAGACAGGCCAACATATCTGGACCAGCAAAACACTCCTCCAATGTTAATAACACAAGAATCCATAAAGTTGTGCTTAAGGAAAATTACACATCCAAAAGAAAACTGTAAAATCCACATCACAAACAGATTGGTTACAATTAATGCTCTATTACACAAAATTTAGAGCTATAGTCCTACATTTATCATTTTGTACATATAAAATAAATTTGTTCCCGGAAAAAGTGCTATTTTGGTTTTTGTCCATCTTGCTTTTTTAATTTTCTATTTCCCCATCATGTTACTTTGCTAAGGATTTTATTTTTCAAAGTTGAGAAACAAGGTATCAACATTTTTTTTATCCAAAGCAAATTAACTTAAACAATTATGTTGATTGAGAAATATTTGTATATATTTTAGGGAAAAATACTCAGAGTAAAATGTAGTATAAGAGGTTTATTATTCGGGGCGTGTACCACTAGGTGCTTTAACAAGCAAACCCCCACATCTTAGCAGCTTCACACAACAAAAGTTAATTTTTCCTCTCGTGTCAATGCCCATAAATGATGACAAGTAGGCTTACTTTCCATCCTGTGGTTTCTTTGTCTCTTCCTTAGATCCCCTGATTTTTCCATTCGAACCTCTGCGTGGCGGGAGAGGGAAGGAATGACGTGAAGGTACAACGAATACAGGTAGACCCACTTTTTGAAAGTTCGAGTTATGCCACTTTTGCTTTTACGAAAGACCTGTATTATTGTAGTATCGGTTTTCACGAACCAAAAGAAATCTGGAGAGGATTTGCTCTTTTACCAAATAAGGTGAAAAGCAAAAGTAGCCTCCAGTGTTTGTTTTGCCTAGAGCAGAACCCTTATAAAGGCAGCTCAGGGAGCGCGGCGCCCCCCAGCGCCGTCTCCGGGAACTGCACTCAGCAACTCGGCATCCAGCCCCCAGAGCTTTGAACGGTGTCTGTGAGCATGTGTGCTTTCTCTCCGTTTGTTCTGTGCATCCTTTAGTCAGATGTATCCTGAGGTGTCAGAAAAAACTAAGAGTGCTTATTTTTGGGGTCTGGAAATGCTCAAAACATTTTTCCATTTAAGTGAATGTTACTTGCCTCTTTGCTTCACCCCATTTTGCTTTACTGGAGGTTTCATGGGAATGGACTATTTTTGGATAGTGGGAAAGGTCTGTAGTTTTTGAGGCCAGGCCTCGTTGTTACCCATGTCCTTACTCCCCATATTCCCCTGTCCAGATATCAGATCTGTAGTTCCACATAATTATCGTGGGTGATAACTGGTCTTGACATTTTTCTCAAGAAGGAGATGAAGAACAGAGGTATTGGTGATCATTAGCATTTTCTGTAAAAATAAGTTTCATTTGAAAGTTGTTTTTAATAGGTAGCAACTTGAGTTATATATCTTCTTTGAAGTATTTATTATTTAAAGGTGTGATCACTGTGGCTATATCTTTCTTAACTAAGATTTTAAGAGGGGACAAAAATGAAATAAAATTATATTTATGAACTATATATATAAATACATAACTATATAGAAATATATTTAAATATATATATCTCCGAAATTTACATTACCAGCCTAGATCTTTACTTTGAACTCCAGAGCTGTGAGACTAATTACCTATTGGAATATGTGCTTTCAGGTCCAATTCCATTTAATGGGCAGTCCATTCTGTTGGATGTTTGAGTCTACTCATTCCTTAACATCCTACTTCTATCAACATAACTTGACAACATTATCCTGAAAAGAGAAGCAGAATTGGACCCCTGTCACTGATATTTCTCTGGCCCAATCCACTATTACTTCTTTACTCGCTGGCAAAATACCCTTCCCACTGTTCTCTTCCTCTAGCTTAACAATTGTGTTGGGTTTTTTTGTTTTTGTCTTTTTTCACCAAGCAGCCTGTGGTTAAGGAAAAAAAAAAAAGTTAAATGCCTTAAATTGATTTACAAAACCACATCGATCTGCCTCACACAGCTCAGCTCTGACCTCTGACTTCATCTCTTCTTATCCTTCCCTCCCGTTCTCACTGACCTCCAGGCTAGGCCTCCGCTTGAGGGTGTCTCTTCACTTCACAACCTCATCTCATCAGGCCTTTGCTCTAATGCTGCTCAGTGAGGCCCCCTCTGAGTCGTCTACGTAATGTTCAGTATCACAACTTCCAACTCCTGGCAAGGCTCCTGGCAAGGCTCAGCCCCATTTTCTGTTTCCCGTAACTACATGTGAGCAAGGAAGTATAATTTCTCAGCCACTGAGATTTCTTCCTCTTCTTCTTCTTTGATTTGTTTTTGTTTGTTTGTTTGTGATTGTTGTTACTGAAACATAATCTGCCAAAACAGGCTAATATGTTTTAAACAACCTTTCTTGTAAGTACTTTTTAAATTGCCCATTTCTCTGCACTAGGATATATTATTCATGATAGTGATGCCAGGCAGGCCAGGTCCGAGGACCCAGAGAGGGTCCAGCAGGACCAGCCAATAAGGTCCTTGGCTTCGTGCAGGATGGAAATCAAACATGAGTCAGTAGGAAGTGAGAGTTTATTGAAAATGTATATAGAGAGATACAGACTGAGCATCTGGGAGACTTGGAAAGGAAAAGGAGCATGAGTTTCATCTCTTTGCTTGGGGCCTGGGGTTTTTATTGATGACATGTGGCACACGTGTCCTCTCAGGCATCCAGGAACTGATCAGAACAAGGACAGGGTCCAGTGTCTATCATAAGTCACTTATTTCCTGGAACCAGGTGGTCTTGGTGTCCAGATGGCTAGCTCCAGTGATCTGGAATATGCACATGATGACCTCACTCGGTCACTTCTTAGATATTATCTGTTGTGCTGAGAGACTCCAAACAAATCATTAACTCCTTGTCCCTTATGAGGAGGATATACATTAAGGTGTGTGTAGGGCAGGGAGCAAGTCCTAGCGTTACAGCGTTCTTGTCTCACAGAGTCGAAGAATGAATTTCACGGACACAAAGGGTGAAGTGAATTGAAGTTCGTTAAGTGAAGTGAGAACAGAAAGGAAAGAAAAAAGCTCTCTAGAGTGAGAGGGGTCCTGAATGGGTTTGCCACTGAGGGCTTTTTAGTGGCAGTCTTTTATTGAGAACTGACCAGGGAACTTAAATCTTCTTAACATTTCTACCACTGATAGGGCTGTGTTTACTTTTTCTTTGAAGTTGGGCAACTTTCAGTGGTCCAGCATAACTATTGTAGAGATATCTAGTCTCTGACATTTAAGACGAACAAGGTAGTCTCATTAGTCTCCTTATAATTTTTAAATTGCTCAAGTGAATAAGGATCCTTTCAGGAATCTTGCTGTCCTCTGAGAAGAATTATCTCCCTATAATTGTATGAAAGTAGTGACCAAATATTCTCTGCAGAAATAGAATGTTCTAGAAATGCATCCATGGAACTCTTCATCTTATATAATTATTTCAGTGTTGTATGAGATGAGCAAAACGATGTCTTATGAATATTGCTTAATGGGGTGAGGTATTTTAATACATGTTTTAAAAATATGAAAAAGGGGGAAGGAGCTCTTTATACACTCTAGGACATGATAATCACACTAACCTGAGTAGGTGTCTTTCTGAGAATGTACAGAATTTTGACCTTCTGGGTTGTTTATCATTTAATAGATTAGAACATAGATTTCTCATACAAATATGTTTTAAATAAATAATGATGGACAATATCAAAATGCCACAAATATTGCATCTAGAATTAGAAGCTAAATTAGAAAACTTGATACCCCTGAGAAACTTGTGGGATCAAAAAGGGAAATGGATTTCAATGCTACATGGAAGCTTTTGCAGAAAAACCATCCCAACACAATCTAAATTGTTTCCACAGAACGTGCTGGATGCAGGTCAAGGGGGGCCATACTCAGCAGAAAGGACAGAGAAGTGACAGGACTTCTCACTTTCTGAAAAAAAAAAAAATCATTGACAAATTAGTGATTTATTTTCTGCTCCTCTCACTTGATTTAAGCTAATTGAGATTCTCTAACATCCTGTTGAGTTCCATATTCTCAATTTCTAAGACAATATTTGTAATATAGTAGTTACCCAATAAATGTTTATTGAGGACAAGCATGAATTGATTAGTTGAAGAGAAGAGCCTCAGGGAAGGTTGACTAAGTCTAGTTATGAAAGGTCTGAGAAACATATACTAGACTCTTAAAATTCATTGAAAAAATAATGTAAAATTTCAGGGCTATGACTAAATTTCTTTCTAAACAATTCCTAAACTGTTTTGTAAAGACAACCTTTTTTTTTTTTTTGGCCTTTAAAAGAGAATTGAAGGAATATTAAATTAATGTATATAAAATGGCTCTGTTTGGTGGCATAAATTGGGACAACTTCCTAAAAGTAATATAAGTGATTAAAGAATGAAAGCAAATTACTTGATAATTAAAAAGGGAAGCTAAAAAGTAGCTAACCCACTGAAGGTTAAAAAAAAATGCCAACGTTGATACAAAGGAACACAAGTAGAAAACTAAATATGCAATTAATTCAATTACAAGAACAGATTAAAAACTGAAGATAATTTTTATAACTATGAAATTTACTAGGCAGTAGGCTGAGCTCCTGAGATTTTGTACTCTGCTTCATGGAACAACCGAGTGCATTGAACACGTAGGAGTTCCCTAAAGGGAATAGTCCTTTACTAGGAACGGGATTGAAAAGATGAACTAATATAGCTCCCATTTATAATTTCTCTTATGTTGTCAATCTTTGACTATAAAAGTATACAAAGCTAATAGTCTCCTGATGTGAGTAGTTAAAATATATTAAATAGTAGAATTGATGTTGCCAATTAAAGCATAGGTTAAGTATTTTATAAAATATCAAACTTCAGATTTATAGTAAAATGTATTGTCCAAGTTGTGGTTGAAGTAAATTATTTAAATGAGTTCTAGTATTAACCTCTATGATCAGAATTTTATTGTTCTTGGATGGCACATGAATATTTTTATTAAATTGTTGTGCTTTAATTTGATGAATAACAATCAGAAGATTAATTAAATCAGAAATCAGAAGAAATTACAATTCCAAATAATGGGCAAAATTTTACTTAAACTCATACATATATGTAGGCATATGTATATATATATATATATACATACATATTATCATTTTCAATATTTTAATCTAAGTTAATTTCAATCATGCTTAAAATAGAGATGTTGTATCATTGTTTTATCACAAGTCAGAGGCTTTTCTGTCGGGTAAACTAAAATATTTCAGAATACTAAAAAGTAGAATTTTCTGGAAATGGTTCAAAAGATGCAGCCTAAAAGTTGTTTAAATAATAGCTTTAATTTCCAGTTGTGTAATGTAGGGTAAATTATTTATCTCTTTGAAAATGTCTCAACATCAGGGCACCTCAGGGTCATAAGAGCCCCCCCCCTCAGTTGGGCTCCCTCTGAATAGAGTCTGTTCAAGTTTCTCTCTTCCTCTGCTGCCCCTCCCCTGCCCTGTGCACCTGCTCTTCTTTCAATCTCTCTCTCTCAAGTAAATAAATAAATTTAAAAAAAAAGTTTCAGCATTAATTCACTAAAAAATTAAAAATCAATGTAATTTACCACATCACAAAATAAAGATGAAATAATTCATAATCATCACAATAAATGGAAATTAAAGCATTAACAAAATCCAAAATCCATTTATGATATAAACTCTCAGGACTTTAGGAATGAAATGTGGCTTCTTCAACATCCCTCCCCCCAGAAAAACCATTCCATATAAAAACCTACTGACAGCATCCTATATCACACTTAATGGTGAAAGGCAATTTCTCCTCTAAGATCAGATTTAAAAAGAGGATGTACTCCTTTGCTACTCATGTTCAATATTACAGTGGAGGCTTAAGCGATGCAATAATGCAAGCAAAATAAATGAAAAGCAAAGAGATTGACAAAGAAGTACAATTTTCTTTATTTGCAAACAATGTGAATATTGACCTAGAAAACACAAATAATTTACAAACAAGGTACTAAAAATAAGTGAGTTAGGAAGTGTTACAATGTTCAAGTTCAGTAAAAATCTTATTATATTTTACTATGTATCTTACTATATATTTTAGTAATGAATGTTTTAATTTAAATGAAGTGTAAATTAAAAATAACTTAAATATAAAGATAAAAATAAATTTAAATACAGTACCACTCAAAATAACACCAGTAAACATGAAATATTTGGGAATAAACGTACAGAATATATAGTGTGATATCTTATGCTGAAAACGATGACACACCGATGGAAAGAGTTAAAGAAGACCTCGTGTATGAGCAGGTGTAGATTGGTCATGCCATAGAGGCGTCAGTATGACTAAGAAATCAGTCCTTCCCAAATTGTCCTATAAACTAAATACAATCTTTACCAAAGTTCTATGAGGGTTTTTGTGTAAATAAACAAGCTTATTCTAAAATTCATAACAAAGTGTAAAGAAAATAGAATAGCTGAGACAATTTTGAAAAAGAAGAATAAAGTTACAGGAAAAATACTACTTATTACCAAGACATCCGTAATCCTAAATAATCAAGCAGGTATTGTCAATGGAACAGAAGAAGATAATAGAACGGAATAAAGTCTGTTAATAGACCCATGTATATAAGGTTGATTTTCAATGAAGCTGCAAAGGCAATTCGGTTGGCATTGTTTAGTGTTTTAACAAGAGGAGCTGGAACAATTTGGCATGTGTATAAAAATAAAACCTGAATGATATCTCCACAGTCCTTAATATATAACACCATATTGATAGTAAACTTTATTTTAAAACATAATTTTTAAAAAATTCTGGAAGAAAATACAGAAGAAAAAGATGTGTGACCTGGCGTAGGTTAACATCGCTTAGGTACCAATCCAAAGTCACGTTGCTTAAAAACCGATGTGGGTCTTAAATGGAAATGAAGTTTTCACAGTGTCCAAGATACTTGTAAGAGAATGAAAAAACAAACCATCAACTTCGAGAAGATATTTTCAAAACCCGTATCTAATAAAGGATCTATAATCACAATATACAAATATCCCTCAACACTGATTAATAGGACTCTTGGCTTCCTTTAGAATGGAGAAAGCTGAAATAAGCATCATTTCCACACAAAGCAAAAGCAAAAACCTGAAAAATTACAAAGTTAGCAAGTTCCTTAAACCCATCTGAGAACTGATGTGGTGGGGAAATCCGAGGGAAGAGGATGCTTGCAGGGTCCATCAGGCAGGGGCACCCAGCCCACGTGAATAGACGCTGGGAGACACTGGGAGAGAGTTCAGATCATTTTCTCTAACAAATTGCTAGCAGTTGACTGTGGGCGAGTGAGAGAACCCAGAAAGTCTCGGGGTCTGGAGCCAGGGGGTTATTTTGTTCTTACTCGCAGGTTATTTTCATGCACTATGCATGGCAAAGCGTTGGGAGAGTGGTCCTTGTGGTGAGGGCCTTGGGAAGAGGAACAGCGCCCCTGCATGAGACTCCACCTGGACCCTTCTCTCATGTCTTCTAACAACAAAGGTCTTAAATCACTGGAGAAGAGCAATAAATGTGTTTGTAAGTGCTTAAGGCACTGGAGAAAACCCCATGAAACTGGCGGAGGGAACAAAAAAAACAAAGGCATCATAAAAAGAAAGAAGGAAGGAAGGAAGGAAGGAAAGAAGGAAGGAAGGAAGGAGGGAGAAGGAGAAGGAGAAGGAGAAGAAGAAGAAGAAAAAGGAAAGAAAGAAAGAAAGAAAGAAAGAAAGAAAGAAAGGGAAGAAGGTAAGGAAGGAAGGAGGAAAGAAACCTTTACCTGTGGGCTAGGGGCAGGAATGTGCTGAGAATGGGGACACATCATTTCAAAAGCCAAACCTCTGAGATCCTAGAGCGAAGTGTCAGGCTGAGAGAGGGGCTTACTCAGAATGACGGAGAACAGAGATCCAGCGCGACCCACCTCAGCTACACAACATCCAGCAAGGCTTTAGCACTAGTCTGCAGTGAGAGAAGGACATGGGTAGGAAGGGACATCCTCTTTGAGGGGCAGCACACAGGGAAAACCCAGCGCCGAGGGCGACACAGCACTGGAAGAACAGCCTGACAGACAAGCCCACACCTTGAACACCTGTTAACGGATGGCTGGAAGCCTCTGTTGCTAAGGATGACCTTTGTAACAACAAATCCCAAACCACACTGCTCCTGACCCCATTGAGCTGATCCCCCACACTAAAGACCTAGCAGAAGAAAAGGCACACTGATTTTCAGGCATAAAACTGTACTTTTGCACCTCCTGCCCTCCATGCCCTCCATAAAACATTGGATGTTCAATGCAAGGTGATGATGCATACATAAAACAAGAAAAAACAATGACGACCAGAAAAGAAAATCTGAAAGCAACCAATCAACAGAAACGGACTGAAATAGGCCCAGGTTATTGGGATAATCAGAGAGAGAACTGAAAATATCTGTGAATTATATTTTAAAAGCTCTAGGGGAAATATGGACGTCATGAAGATCGGGTAGGTAAATTCAGCAGAGAGATGAAAACTCCCTGAAAAAAATCAAATGGAAAGGCAAGAAACGAAATGCATAGTAAAGGAGGCGATCAACACCTACCATGGGTTCATCAGTATATCTAAAATAGCTTAGAAAACATTCAGTTCACTTGAAGACAGGCTCATTCCAGCTGTGTAATCTGTGACAAACACACACAAAAGAAAAGCAAAAGAAACAAAACACACGTTTGCATAGAACCAAGCGTCCAGGAGCTCGGGAACAGCCAATGTTCCAGCTCACTTGTAAATGAAAGCCTGGAAGTACAAAAGAGAAAATTGGGCAGACAATATATATGAAGAAATACTGGCCACAAATTATGGGAATAAAAGCCACCAAAGCACGTGTCTAAGAAACTCAAAAGATGGCAGCATTTTTAAAGATGAGCCAAGAGAAGAGAGAGAGAACACATGTGGAGAAACAAAGATAGGAGTTAGAGCAGATGTCTCATCAAAAACTAAGAAAGCAAAACTCAGTTTCTCTGATGTTGGAAAATCAGAGTAAAAAAAAAATCAACAAAACTAAGCAAGCAAGACATTGGAGTAATATCACGTCACAAAATTATCAGCCTGGAATTCTATACCAAGCAAAGATATCTCAAAAAAAATTAAATTATTATCTGTAATTCTCACTATGTACATGTTACGTCCTTCATGGTTGTCTCACAGACCTTGACTATCCTGTTCTTTTTTCTTCAGTCCTTGTCATCCTTGCTTTTTGGTTTTCAAGGTCTCTGTTGATACATTCTCCAGCCAAGAGTCTCTCCTCAGCTGGGTCCAGTCTACTTATAAGCCCTTCAAAGGCATCCTTCATTTCGGTTACAGTGCTTTTTTATCTCTAGCGTTTCTTTTTGGTTCTTTCTTAGGATTTCCATCTTCCTGCTTGCATTGTCCATCTGTTCTTGCACGCTGTCTGCTTTATCCCTTAGATTGCCCGTTATTCGCATATTAATCAGAGTTGTTTTAAATTCCCAGTCTGATAATCCTGCTATTCCTGCCATGTCTGAAGCTTGCTCTGTCTCCTTAAACTTTATTCTTTTGCCTATTGGCATTCCTTGCCATTTTTTTCACAATAGCCAGATACAACGTTCTGGTTGAAGGAACTGCTAGAAACAGGCCTTCGGGGACGTGGTGGCTGGTGTGGGGCAAGGGGAGGCTTCTGCCATCCTGGGATTCAGGCTCAGTCGCTGGTGAGCCTGTGTCTCTGGACTGGACAGTTGATGGGGATTTCTCAGCTTTCTTTTTCTCTCCAGCTCAGGGGGGACAGGGAATCTGGAGCTGCCTGGGGCTGGGTATTTTCCTTCTGCCAGGTCAGTTAGGCTCAGATAATGCCCCAGCAGGTTAAGTTCTGGTTAACTGGTTTCTCCTGGGGGCAGGCCTTGTTAAGAACAGAGTGCTCTGGGTATTTCAAAGTGGTTCCTTTTCCTCGTCCCCTGTGGAGGCACCAGGGGATTTTTCTCAGACCTTTAATGTAGCAACACAGTTGAGTTCCCGGAGGTAAATCTCACAATATTGTGGGGACCCCCTATTATTAGGTCTTCCTGGAGTGTTTGACTCTCAGGCTTGTCCATGTGGAGCCTCCAGCAAGTTAGCTGTGAAAGACAGTCAGGTTTTTCTCAGTGGTTCTGGTTCCCGGCGTGTCCAGCTCTTGAGTCTGCACGTGTATGGCTGTCTCATTAATATTGGGGGGGGGGGGCAGCCGTTTGCCCTGTGCTCTCCCCCTTGGTATGGATTCAAGAAGAGTTGTTCATTATTCAGTCTCTTCAGCATTTCACTTGCTGTTAGGATTGACCGGCAGCTTCCACGCTCCTTACATGTGGAACCAGAAATGAGTGGTCTTGCTCCGGGGTTTCTTCATGGGTGACGTTCCTCCTCTTAACAAAATCAATGGCAACTAGCTCCTCCTCTTCGCCAGGAAACTGAAGTGTAATATGTCTCTCATACGTCAAATTAGAAGGGAGAGGCCCTTCCCTTAAATGTCCTTATTCTGATTCAGTCATAGTACAGACATTTTGGTTAGAATGTATTTCGGGGTCATGAGGAAATGTGTCAAGTTGAAAGCGTTGGAATCACAAAGCCACAGCCTCTCTGCCAACAAGATCTTAGAGTCTGATGTCTATAAGCATGTGCAATTCTGCAATTAAGCCCCAGTAATGCTCCTTCTATCAATTTATAGTCAGGACAACAAATGGAGGATATTAGAAAGGCTTATGTTGAGCTTTACTGATAAAAAGTTGTGCACACACTTTACCCTTATTGATTTCACAGTTGTACTGTAATGTTTTTATCATTATTATTCCCACATTACAGGTCATGCAACAGAGACTCAGAAAGAATAAATGCTCTGCATCAGAGCACGTAGACAATATAGCTTTAGAAGGGAACTTTGAACCCTCTATTTTGTTATCCTATATTTTATCCTATATTTTTTACTTCAATTCACAATCATTCCATACAGAGATTACCCCCTAAAATATATTACAGTTTTATAGGACAGACTTGGAAAAACGGAGACCTCCTCCACACCAAAGTTGGTGAAAAATATCCCAGGCTTATTACTGTAAGTGTATAAAATCTCTCCTTTTGTAGAATCACTGTTCTTGACTTAACATTTGAAAGGTTGAATAATCAATCAATAACAAATTCGTGACCTTAACTGTAAATATAACCTGAGAGCAATGCAGATTTCAATTCGCAATTTATCAATAGCTTGATATATGATAGAAAACTTCTTCCAAAGAGCCTTGTTAACTGAGTGTTGCAGTGAAATATGATATTAATCATAGGTTTCAAACATGCCATGCTTGTAATTTCCCAGTGATCCATACTCTTCAACACTTGTCTTCAATTTTAATGTTTAAAGGGAGCATTTAATGAGAATTTCTTTTTGGTGGCAGCCAGAACTCCACATGAAGACATGAAGGTGTTTGCCTTTCTTTAAAAACTATTGATCTCATATTTTTAATTCTGCCAGCAGCATTTCCCTTATGGCCACCTAAAAATAAAGACAGTCTGACCCCACACTAATGTACCTTTCTATTTTCAGTGAGTGACTGTTTTGTTTTGTTGATTGATTTAATTGAGTGCACAAAAAGTAAGCCTATTTACACTTGTTATGAAGAGAAGGAGGGAAGGGTTTCACAAACCCACAGAGGGACAACCCTGGTGTCCCTGGAAAGATACACAGAGAGGAAAAAGATGTTTTCAACTGTGAACTGGGAGAGACATGTGTGCCCTTAAAAAAACTGCTGCTGAAATTGAACAGTGTTGTACAGGATAACTCCTTGGCAATTCCAAGACCACATAAGTATGAAAAAGTAAATGAACACTTTGTGTATTGTATTTTCTTTTTTTTTTAAACTGAAAAATTTCCAAGGACACCTTGAAGAATATACAATGGAGAATATTATTCCTTTTGTCTTTAGTCATAGATGCTCCTTCCTCAATCTGGAAGAAAGAATTAAACAGATTTATGTTTGCTATTCCATGCTAACATCTTTGAGTCTGTCTCATACAGTTTATCATTTAAGAAAAATAGTAGACAGTATAACAGACTTGGTGACACGAACATCAAATAACAAACACAGGCTTGCTTACTCCTGGCCTGACCACCATCAGCTGGGGATGCAGACAAAAAACACAGCCTCCTCATTATCTCTGGAAATCAGTTTGATTATGCACTGGTCCAGTTTGAGTGTGGGCCCGCTCTCCACACCTCAGGATGCTTAGGAAAGTATTCCTTCCAAATGACCACATTGTTCTGCCTTAGAGGATGTGAAATGGATAAAATTCTCTCTAACTTTTACACCATGTGGAAATCACTGGCAAAATTACCCTGAAAATATATTTGTACTCATAAACACAACTTCTAGAGTGTGTGATTTGGTATCTAGTTTTGAAGATATTACAAATGCTCAAATGCACTGTAGATCATATTTCATTAATGTTTTTGTCCACTTCAGAGAAAATGACAAGAATTAACTCTTTAATGATCCAAATTAAAAACAACCTGTAGCAAATATAGGCCTGTGCTTTCATCAGGTTCTGTGTTTGAAATGGTTAAGTACAGTCATTCTATGGTGTTTTAAGATGAATAATCCCATTAACTCTTCAATGGGATTGTAATTATTTCTTGCAAATTAAATATAGAGTTGAAAGAGATGATGTGAGGCTATATAATTTTTTTAAATTAAATGCATGATTCCTGGAAACCAGAAGTAATACATAGTTTAATATCTGGCTAAAAATAATGAACTAACTTTAAGGGAATGGGCATATCTCCTTCATGTACCAAATGCCTGGCATCTAATTTTTTCTTGAGAAATGAACATGGAAAAGAAAGAAAGAGAGAGAGAGATTTCCTTACCTGATCCTCTACAAAAGCCGTCCAACTAGTAGGAGCCGAGTAGCTCAGCTGAGAGATCATGGAAAGCCAGAGGCTAAAATTGTAGTGTATGTGGCAATAAGATTTTTAAGTGATACCTGGTTTTGTCGGACCCAATGATCTCATTATACCATTTACAAATATCGTTTTAAATATTACAGCCTCATTTGCTGCTTCCTGAAATTAATAGGCTAGAACTGTTCTGTTAGCTTACTTTTGCTACACAGAAAAGTCGATACTGTTTTATAAGAACAATTAATAGAATCTGTCAAATGAGAGAAAACATTTCATATACAAATATTTCTATTAGATTTTGAGTTCCCTGAGCTGAACTTTGATTTCTACATTGTGTAATATAAATGTATATATGACCCACTTCCAATAGATGCTCTATCACAATTATTTGCAAAATCAGGTTTTCGTCATTTTTGAACTTTCTGTGTGATCCCAGTTCTACAAAAATGTTGCAAGGATAATTCAATTATGAGTACATTTGTTCCACAGAGTCAAATAACTCATGGAACCTACCTTTAAGGGCTTAAAATCTAACTGGATATAGACAAATGTACAGATACTTTCATATCTAGCAAAGTATGTTATGAAGGGTGAACAAGTAATAAATTTAACTAGAAGTTGTCTTCACATAAGAGGGTGCCATTTATCTGAGTGATTCATAGAGTCTAGGCAAGAGGTAAACTGGAGCAAAGCTACTCCAGATTAATAGAATAGTTTGAACAAAGTCTTAGAGACTAAAATATAAAGCATGTTTTCAGAACTGAGAACAGTCGATTTCGAATGACATGTATTGCATGGTAATCATTATATAGGACATGAGAAGGAAGACAAAGAATGGAGACTAGTAAGAGAAGGCCAAGAGGTTTAAATTGCATATTTTATAATTAGGCTTTTTTCCACTCAAAACCAGACTCTAGAGATATGAGAACAGAGCAGGGTGGCTTTCATGACCTTTTATAAGTACAAATATATAATTTTTAAGCATAGAGTAGAATCTTTAACACACATGAAAGTGCATACACCCATATATTTAACAAGTTTACACCCATTAAATAAGTTAATAAAAAGTAATTGAATAGAATCCAACATCACCAAGTTACCTTCAACTAAAAATGAGTTGGATTTTCTGGATTTCCTCATGCCATTTTTTTCTTTTTCCTTATTTGCTCTTGCCAACAATGACCTTAAGTGTTATCCACATTTTTTTTTTTTTGACTGAACATTACCTATCCTGAATTCTGTGATCTTTCCTCCTGACAAGCAAAATTGTATCCCTTGCATCCCTTCCCTTTAGCTTTGATGGTTGACTCTCTTTCTTGGGTATTGTCTTGTGACTAATTCCTGGTCTTATATCGGTATTTTTTAGATATTTGCTATATGGCATTAATTATTATAATGATGTCTCAGCTATTAATGAAGAAGAGTTTTCTGTGGCTACATGGTACAGTGGGTGGGTGAGACTATGAGCTACAGAATCTCTAAGAACCAGATCTCAGTGTCGCCTGGGTGGCTCAGTCGTTAAGCATCTGCCTTCAGCTCAGGTCATGATCCCAGGGTCCTGGGATCGAGTCCCACATCGGGCTCCCTCCTTAGGGGAGGCCTGCTTCTCCCTCTCGCTCTCCCACTCCCGCTGCTTGTGTTCCTGCTCTCGCTATCTCTGTCTCTGTCAAATAAATAAATAAAATCTTTAAAAAAAAAAAAAAAAAGAAAGAAAGAACCAGATCTGAATTATGGTTCTGCCATTAACAAGCTAGAAATTTCTTCACTTAGACAGTGATAACAAAGCCAATCTATTAAGGTTTTGTGATAACAGAATATAGTATACAGTTTCCAGAAGTTTACACCATAAATGTACAAACACAATCCAAACACAACCTTGCTGTTTGCATTAGTAATCATCACGCTTCACCCCATCCACATCACCTGCTCCTCCCTTTTCTGGCTTCATGGTCCCCCTTATTCTCATGGTAAAACATGTCCCCGTCTACAGCTTTGAAATTAACATAAATCCCATTAATAAAAAAATAATGTAATGTTTAGTAAGCCATCATATTGAGTGCATGTTGAATTTGGAACAACTCCCCTCTTTCACGTTTTAGTCACAGCTGTCCATGATTCCTTGGAAGGCGGCTACGCTAACCACCATACCACCAACGCTCTGGCAGGGTTCCTTGATGTATAACCATGTGCTCTCTATCCCATCCAACTTTGGGAAGTGCTATCACCTCCAGTGTCCAGTGTCTGTCACTGCTCTTCTACATCCCACACAGAACTTTTCATCAATATACTCTCTTTCAGTAATTGCTCTGGGGTTTTTGCTTATCTTCAACAGAGGAAATCCAGCTTCCTAACACACTCACAGGCTCACAGTTTCTGACCCCTGACATTAATGGTTTGGCAAGATGATGCTCATACCACCCATCTTTTCTCCCTGATGTGATCATGTAAGTCATGATCAATGGACAACCTGAGGAATACATCTTTTCCAGGGAAAGACTTTTTCAATACCATGTGACCTTATTTTCTGTCAACAGAGTTAACTCTAGAGAGAGGCCAGTCCTCCAGTCATGACAGGAGAGCCAGTTAATAAAGTGGGACTCTAGAAACAGGAATACAGCTCTGCCCCTTTGTACATCAGCATGTTAATAAATTAATGTTTGCTATAATTTTCTCAGCCATGAGTAGAGTTGATAACAATACAAATGGGCATTGTGAGGAAAAATGCACAAGAAGTCCGGTGTTTGAAAATAGATGTTAACTGTCATCATTATTACTACCACCATTATAACCATAGCAGATCAAAGAGCAATCGCTCACACTGTTTTGTGTGGAAAGTTGTTTTTTCTTTTCTTTCTTTCTTCCTTTCCTTTTTTTGGGGTAAGCATTCTTTTTTCCAGTAAAACACTGATATTAAATATAGTGTAATATAATTATTATACTTTATGAGGAATTAATTGGCTTTTTTCAGGGATTCTGTTCACCAGTATTTCTAACTTGCATGTGAAAATGCAGTCGAAGGTCTGTATATTTTCTCCTGTTCAGTGTGGAGCCTAAGTGGGTCATAAATTGGAGCTGTCTGCATTCTTGGGAGAAAGGCACCACAGTTACTTTCTTCATTTTAGAAGAAATGATTGTCATAAACAAGGTCATCACTTTTTTTATCCATAGAGCTTATGCATTATTTTGATGTAACTATTTGAATTTTCTGCCCCAGAGAAAACATTTTAATGCTTTATATCAATATTTGGAAGGGAACTATTTACCATGCTATGCATTTTTGCTTTATATATCCCTCAGCACAAAAGAGAACTTTTATGATGTTTTTCCATTAATGTGTTTGTTTTAGGAGGACTGGAATTCAGCAACCATTCTTTTTCCTCTTTGATTCATAGATTCTCTAAGGCCCTTGCTTCTTAATGCAGGGTATATTGATATACTGATTTAATATAGTAGCAGCCCTTATTGAGATATACCTCCCTAATGCCATTGGGAGCCATGAACCAGATAAGACGCTTGCAATATTAAAATCAATTAAAATCCCCCCAAAATGTTAAATTGCATTCTTATGATGGAATCAATTTGTAGAGTTGGCTACTGAGCAATTAAGGGAGAAAACTCAGCTGGGAATTCTTGTTTCTCTTGCTTTTTTAGCCAAGGATATGGCTTTGATAAGTTAAGTACTACCGATGTCTACTATTGAAGGCCAAAGTAAACTTTTCTCTGGAAGTGATGGCTTCAACTTTCACATCTCTGTTTACTCCTCCTTAAGATTCCCAAGTTTTAAGTTGTCTAAGCCAGTCCCTATTGCTAATTCAGTATCTTGGGAAGGCACATTGACATTTCAGGGAGCTAGGGTACAGTGAAATGCATTAGTGCAGGAGGAAAGGAGAAATGTTATCCTCTAAATTATTGAGAAATATTTAAAGATGAAAGAACTGTGGCATTGTGGGATAAGTTCCCATTTACTTCTATTTTCCTTTAAAAACACAAAATGCACTTTACAATATTGAGATTTCTCTGTCATATCTGTAAATCATTTCTTATTAGTATGATAGCAATCTATAAATCATATAATGGAGTACTAAATAAATCCATTAGGGATGCCTCGCATTAGGTTGGGGGTGAAGGGAAATGAAAAATGAAAAGAAAGGACAGAATATCTAAAAATATATGGAAAACCTAAGAGTACCTGAGATTACTAGGATGAAAATGTCGAGAGGCTTAAGAACTATAGAAGGGTAATTGAGTGTCACTGTGGGCTGGCACTGTTAGCAAACTCATCATAAGGAGTTTAGACCTCACCTAGGGTTTCAGGTTTGTGTACCATTTAAGTGATAGAACAAGGATGCAGAACGTTACTGAATGTTTCGCCATTTTAAAAGCAAACACTATAGGGGTGCCTGGGTGGCTCTGTCAGTTAAGCATCCAACTTGGTTAAGCATCCAACTCTTGAGCTCAGGTCTTGATCTCAGGGACGTGAGTTCAAGCCCCATGTTGGGCTCCATGCTAGGCGTGGAGCCTACTTAAAATTTTTTTTTTTTTTTTTTAAAGCAAAGACTATAGGGCTGCCTGTGTGGCTCAGTCACTTAAGCATCTGCCTTCTGCTAAAGTCATGATCCCAGGGTCCTGGGATGGAGTTTCGCATGAGGCTCCTTGCTCAGTGGGGAGTCTGCTTCTCCCTATCTCTCTGCCCCTACCCCCTGCTCATGCTCTCGCCCAAATAAATGAAGTCTTTAAAGAAAAAATGCAAAGACTATAGTTTACCAATAAATTGTTCAAGTTTCATGTAGGATGTATCATTAATGGGAACCTGTCCTAGTCAGCATATTCTAGATGTATAAGTGAGGATCCTCTGCCATGGCCATCATAGTTGAAGTCCTTTTGGTTCTTACTGCTGAACTTATCATCCGAAGGTGGTTACTTCTCTTGAGGGTAGGGCTAAAAGACTAGATGGCTCTTGACCTTAAAATCCTCAGACCACTCCCTATAGAAACATACACAGAAGTTGTAGAGTGCTATTTATTCTATGTCTTGTACTGAGACAAAGTCAGGAAGGAACCATCTGTGCAGTGCACATGAATGATAGGAATCAGCTGGCTTACAATTTATCCAGAAGTTGATGAAGTTTCAGCTGGGAAGATAGAGAAAGGAGCTATCAGGAAAAAAAAATAGATTTTAAGTAATTATTGACAGATCCATTGAGAGGAGAGAAAATCTATGATAAAAGATTTAGAAATTTCAGCTCTGAAAGGAGGAAGGACAATGTCAATGATGGTCATGGATAGTTGTTGATAAGTATTGTCTTCATGTGGAAACTTAGGAGTTTATATTAAGGAGCAAAGGAGCTTGCCAGATAAATATTAGGAAGTGTCCTCAAGAGAACTTAAAATATAAAAGTATAACTAAAAATAGACAGAATGAAGAGGAGAAAGTAGTATAATCACTAATATAAAGGTTATAGTCAAAAAGTAAGAAGTGTCTAATGGATTTGTGTAGATGAATAGCCAAATAGTAAGGACTGTGTTTGGAGAATTAAAAAGAACGAGATATTTGGAAAGTGTAGAAATATTAGGGAAGAAGAAGAAGAAGAATTAATATAGATGATCCCAGAATATTAAGAAGAGTGGAAGAGATCGTGAGAGGAGAAATGTTTAGAAGGCACGTTGGTGCACAGGGGTGGAGGCGGGGTGGGCATGAAAAGGTCAAAAAGAGCAGTATAGTTGAAACCTTGGTCCTGAAAAATACTCATTCATTATTAAAGGAAAAGGGAACTGAGTATCCTTCCTAAGACGATAAAAACTACTTAAGTGTCAAAGAAATACTTGAATACTTTGGCTCTTTTTTCCTGTGCATCTCCTATTTCTGATCCTCCACCCCCACCCACATGCATACACAAAATATACCTCTAAATATACAGAAGTCAAAAAGCTCAGGAAAAAATTAACTAGTGTTGATTATGTAAAACCAGGATTAAAATTTAATGTGCAGAGATTTACAGTGGCATTCAAAAGTCGACCTATTTCATAGGGATGTAGATTAATGATGTTAATATTGTTCATTTTTCACAGAGAAGCTATTCTATATTTTCATCTTTAGACTATTTTTGAATGTAATTTTAGTACAGTTTTTTTCTCATATGCCTTTACAGAATGATTTCAGCCTGTCGCTTTGCTAAGTAAATTCATTTTTATAGAATGAAGTAAATTATAATGGGGCCATGTAGTTTTAACTATTCTCAGATAATGGAAGTAATTTTCTTTTTATTTTGAATTTATTTTAATTTTGTACTAACACTGCTTTGTTTAAGTCTCTGACAACCTTGTCTTACATTTTAGGATTTTCTGAGGGCAACAAAAATAATTTTAATATTCAAAGGGTTACAGACAGTAAATAAAATCTTTCAAGTACTTTTGTTGAGCAGGTTCTTGGATGGTTAAATTATATTTCTCCTGAAAGTCTTAAATCAGAAATATTATTTCAGTTATTAGTCATCCCTATACTATTCTAATATTTGCAATGAGCTCTAAAAATGTATCTCAATACCAATAATACTAAAGCGATGTTGAAATCACTTTGTATGAAAAATTTATTAAGTCAATAGAAAAAAATTTGTTTTCATATGGAAAGCAGATTTATTAACCTGAGTAAAGAAAGTCTATTTCTTTCTAGTCTTATTTAAAAATATGCTATTATATTTCACTTGTATGAAATTCTCTGTCTTCACCTACATCTATCGCTCTCTCTCTCAGTCTATGTATATAGATGTACTTATATTTATATAGAGAAATGTATGTAGCTATGCTCATGTGAATATTCATGTGATATATATGTAAGAAATATATATTTCTCAAAACTTAGGTAAGTTTATTAAATAATTTTATTTTAGAAAACTAGTAAACACAGGCCGATGTGTTAATTTCTGTTTCTTTTTTAAAATATGAGAAACTATGTCTATAATGCAAAATTCTATAAAAGGCATTATTATGGAAATGTAAAAATATATAAAATTTTTAAAAAGCAAAAGCAGTCTGTGATATAGTTGAAGCAATATTGTCCACATAATAGAGGAAATTCTAATTGACATAGTGACCTAGGTTGTTTAAGAATGATCATGTAAAGTTATTAAAATTGAATAATACTTTCGGGCACCTGGGTGGCTCAGTTGGATGGGCATCTGTCTTTGGCTCAGGTCATGATCCCGCGGTCCTGGGATCAAGTCCTGCATTGGGCTCCCTGCTTAGTGGGGAGCCTGCTTCTCCTCCTCCTTCTGCCCCCTACCCACCAACTCATGCTCTCTCTCTGTCTCTCTCTCTCTCAGAAAAATAAAACGTTAAAAAAATGAATAATACTTCACTACATTTTACAGCAAACCAAGGTCAAAATATGTATTACAGAAACCGTAATGCATTCTATATGAAAGGGCTGTATTTTGTACTTCTAAAGACGTCTAATACAGAGATAGGAAGGTTTCCTGAATCTGTCCTTCACCTTTGCTGTTCTATAGTAAAACAACAGTAAGAATAAACAATAAACATCTGTCCCTCATATTCTAAAATAACCTGTCATGTAATGTTCTATTTTATTTTTATTTTGAAGTATCTCCAGTTTGCTGTGTACTTTTCAAGTAACTACACACTGCTCCATTAATCACATACTATAATTTATTTTCAAATCTTCACATATGTTCCAAATCATATTATAATTTACTTACAAATGATGTTCAAATGTTAAAATATAATTTATTTTCAAATATTTTCTCTTCGTTCTCTGTGCATTTTTTCAATATATTCTTATTGATCATCAACTCTTTATTTTTTGGGTTAAATTTAAAGTCGTATTGAAATTTAAATCAGGATTGAAAGATATATATATATATTTTAAGATTTTATTTATTTATTTGAGAGAGAGTGAGAGAGCACAAGCAGGGGGAGTGGCAGAAGGGCAGAGGGAGAAGGAGAAGCAGGCTCCCTGCTAAGTTGAGAGACCTACATGGGGCTCCATCCCAGGACCCTGGGATCATGACCTGAGGCAAAACGCTTAACCAACTGAGCCGCCCAGGTGCCCTGAAAGATCTTTATAAATTGTTTTGGGAAGAATTCATTTCTTTAAATATTGAGTCTTTTAGTGAATAAACTTTATTAAATTTTTCTGTTGCTTTTATTCTATTTTTTCTATGTCTTAGTAAATTTGTGTAGATTACTTCACTAGCACTTGTATATTCGTGACAAAGATGTAAGTAGTTCCATATTACTATTCATATGTGCAAAGAAAATATAGCACGCTTATTTTCTATTGGGTGATTTGTCCTTGCTCATAAGCTCTTACCCCCAAAAGTGAGAGTGTCTTAAGTTGTCCCTTATATTTTCTCTTTAAAACAGTCATTTTTGGGGGCACCTGGGTGGCTCAGTTGGTTAAGCGACTGCCTTCGGCTCAGGTCATGATCCTGGAGTCCCTGGATCGAGTCCCGCATCGGGCTCCCTGCTTGGCGGGGAGCCTGCTTCTGTCTCTGACCCTCCCCCCTCTCATGTGCTCTCTCTCTCTCATTCTCTCTGTCTCAAATAAATAAATAAAATCTTTAAAAAAAATAACAGTCATTTTTTTATGATGAACATATCATTTTTATGATGACTATATCATTTTTTATGATGAATATATCATATTGTTGTATATCATATTGTTGTATAGCTATCTGAAATAGCTTACCTACCTACCTACTTGTATGTTTTGGGCTAACTCCATCTCTCTCGTATAAAATATTCAGTCTTTTGTAGTTTTTTGTTTTGTTTTCCCCTGATCTTCTTTTGATCTGTTACGGCTTCAAAGTATGAGGTCTGGCTTGACACCAAGGGAACAATGATGTAGCTGGGGGGAGAGAGCCACAGATCTGCTTGGTGTCTTGACTCTGATTACACTGTGACTGAGTTTCTGGATTCTCACTTCTGCACCTCTGTTCCCATTCACCCTCTTCAGCCACTGTGAGAACACATTACTTCTTGAAGCCCTGGATGCAGTCCTTGCCTCCAGGTACAAATTACCTGCTACCTGGTGCTCTTGATGCAGACCCTAGGATTTGTCCTAGTGGTTGAGTCTATCAGCAACTCCGCCTCTTCTCCGGGACTCAGAGATCCCCTCATTTGATGAAATACATTAATTTACATATCTGAATAGGATAAACAGTCACATCCAAATACATCAAAGCTTACAGCCAGAGACAAAGTGGAAATACTGAAAGCAACAAAAGAAAAAAAAAATTACTTGCCACGTGAGAGGGAATCCCAGTAAGATTAAAAGCTGACTTCTCATCAGAAATAAGGGTGGACAGAGGGCAGTGATAGGCAGCAAAACTATTTTCAAGAATGAAGGTGAAATAAAAGTTCCAGGGTAAAAAAAAACAGAGCAATCCTTGCTAGCAGACCTGCCTTATAAGAAATCATAAAGTAAGGTCTTGAGGCTGAAAGCAGAGAAAGCAGACAGTAATTTACTTACACATGAGAAGGCAAAGGTAACTCTGGCCATATCACTAGGCTGGGAAAGGCCACATTATATTTTAATTTATCTCGATCCACCTGCTTTCTGTATTAAGTGATAAGATTCATTTGTGCAGGTAGGACGTCTTATTCATTTTTCTCATGTGCCCCCATTAAAGACATGACTTAGCTAAAGAATTTTAAATGCTTATTTAAGGGAGAGAAGACAGGAGATATGGGGAATTGTAGAAAAATGGCTGAATGGGCAGACCTCAAGCCCCTAATTAATGTGTCCTGGTTCTTGAAGTTCAAGGAAAGAGATATCTGTCTTGCATAAATTTCATTAATTACAAGCTTATGGCTTAACATAAAAGTCATTTTACTACCCTTATTTTTTTTTAAAGATTTTATTTATTTATTTGACAGAGAGAGACACAGCGAGAGAGGGAACACAAGCAGGGGGAGTGGGCGAGGGAGAAGCAGGCTCCCCGCAGAGCAGGGAGCCCGATACGGGACTCGATCCCAGGACCCTGGGATCATGACCCGAGCCGAAGGCAGTCGTTTAACCAACTGAGGCACCCAGGCGCCCTTTACTACCCTTATTTATCATTTATATTTCATAGAGTACAATTATTTTAATGCTTATTTTAAATTATTTTAAAATACTTTAGAAGAGCCCATTTCTATAAAACTAAAAACGAATACGTTAATTAAAACTAAATCCTCTTGTTGAAAGCACATTGTTCATTGATGCCAAACAATGTCTATTACTTAATCAATCGTTGAAACTCTCAATAAACAGTCATTAATTTTCTTCTGCTCCCCTAATGTAAATACACTGTCATGGACTGTGTTTGTGAAAATGAAAACAGGAAGTAGCTACTCAAAAACTAAAGTTTTATAAAATTGTGTGTTAATAAGAGATTGGCAGATTTAAATATTCTATAATGCAGCAAATAATCTATTACAAAATTATTACATATAATAAAACTATTTCAAAATGCTTATGAAAACACTCAGCTTAAGAAACTTTAGAGTTTAATTTAAAACCTTCATAATTCCTCAGGCTTTTTATTATTTATGTAATCATTATACTCTAATGGCTTAGTATAATTAATGCAGTTTCCAAATGTCTAACTCTAGGATTTTTATCACTTTTTTTTTTTGTACAAATCAACTTCAAGTTACTACATGCAAATATTTGCCAAGAACTTTATTTTTAAAATCAATGTAAGGAGGCTTCTGTGGCAATGTTAAGCTATCCCAGATTTTTCTCCCCTTACACTTAAATGGCATAACTAGAAAAAAAAGTATCAAAATATATTAGAGAAATCCATCAAGGAAAGGGAAAGTATAATGCCACACTCAAAACTTGGAGAACTAATGTGGAATTAGAGAAAAAAAAATTAGTATATTTTAGTTTTTAAAATTATCAAACATTATTGATGAAAGGAGTGGGATATACCAAAAAAGAAATATTCAAACTAATAACTGATCTTCATCCCACACCAATTTGGCAGATAAAGACTCAGAAATCACTTAAAGCAAGATATTGATTCCGTAATTAAGTCACAACCAAGACAGGGAAATTCCACAGAATTCGATATTTTGCTTTTGTTTTATTTTTCCCAGCTGGAAAGAAAGCATGAAAGGGAAAATCAGATAAACATAATCATCAAGAATTAATTATCTTTAGATTTAAATAGAGATTAACTAGAACACAGATAAAGAGATAATGAATAAGATAAATACTCTGTAGGAGCTGGCTCTCCATGCGGGAGATTTTTCAGCGTATTCCAGTTGTATTCCTGCTCATCTACATTTAGAACTAATAACAGCTTGGCCAAATATTTACATAATTTACCTCTTTTCCTCCTTTGACAGAGGATGTAACTGCACCCACTATGTAGCCAAAATAATGGGGATTAGTGTTTCTATAAAAGTGATTTGGGGAGACAAAAATGAAGCCTGAATAGAATGCCCACAACACAAACAAACAAGCAAGCAAACTAATAATTCCTTGAATAGGTGGGCTAATATTTGATGAGGATTTTTAAAAAATGTGTAACAGGGAGTTCAAGAAACAAACAATGCCAAGAAACTACATCTTTCCACTTCCTGTGCAGTATCACTAGAATATCAGATAGACAGAGGGCCTCCAAACTATGGCATTGAAGGAGAGGTTAAAAACAGTTTTGAGATAAATGGAGCTAGAAAGGAAAAATAATGTAATGGTAAAAAAAAAAAAGTCTTGGAAAACCTGTTCATGTTCAATATGTGACCAAGGAATAGAAGAAGAGAGTGTACCCATAAAAGTTCGGCCACAAATATAATGAATAAAAAAAGTAAAATGTGCAGAAGATATCTTTTATCATGATAGAAAATTCCTTATAAAGATTGATTTGCTTGATATAATAAATTAATGACAACATACTGTCAGTAACGTAAGCATCAAGGATCAGGCAGTAGACTAAAACTTCTGCGATGAGAAAGGCACTGTCAAAAGGAGATGACTGGGGCGCCTGGGTGGCTCAGTCGGGTAAGCATCTGCCTTCAGCTCAGGTCATGATCCCAGAGTCCCAGGATCAAGTCCCACATCGGGCTCCCTGTTCAGCAGGGAGTCTGCTTCTCCCTCTGCCCTTCACCCCACTTGTGCTCTCTCTCTCTCTCTCAAATAAATAAATAAAATATTTAAAAAAAAAAAGAGAGCGAGAGAGAGAGAGAGAGAGAAGGAGAAGACAAGCCACAGACGGGGAGAACATATTTGCAAAAGCACATCTAATAAAGGACAGTTATCCCAAATATACAAAGAACTCTGAAAACTCAACAAGAAAGCAAACAACATCATTTTTTTTTTTTTAGATTTTATTTATTTGACAGAGAGAGACACAGCGAGAGAGGGAACACGAGCAGGAGGAGTGGGAGAGGGAGAGGCAGGCTTCCCGTGGAGCAGGGAGCCCGATGCGGGGCTCGATCCCAGGACCCCGAGATCATGACCCAAGCCGAAGGCAGACGCTTAACCGACTGAGCCACCCAGGCGCCCCACAAACAACATCATTTAAAAAGCAGGCAAAATACTTAAGGAGCTACCTCACTGGAGAAGTTATGCAGATGGCAAAAGAGCATATGAAAATATGTTCGCATCATAGGTCATTAAGGAATTGTATACTCAAACAACAAGATTCTAATAGGCGTCTAATACCACACGCCTATTAGAAGGCAGACAATCTGGGACACTGACAACACCAGATGCTGATGAGGATGGGGAGCAACGGGAATTCTATTCATAGTGGGAATGCAAAATGGTGCTGTTACTTTGGAATACAGTCTGGCAGTCTCTTCCAAAACTGAACACCCTCCTGCCTAATGATCCAGCAATTGTGCTCCTTCACATTTATCCAAAGGGATTGAAAACTTGTGTCCATATGAAAACCTGTACATGTATGTTTTTTTTTTTAATTTTATTTATTTGACAGCGAGATATAGCGAGAGAGGAAACACAAACAGGGGGAGTGGGAGAGGGAGAGCGGGGAGCCCGATGCGGGGCTCGATCCCAGGACTCTGGGATCATGACCTGAGCCGAAGGCAGACGCTTAACGACTGAGCCACCCAGGCGCCCCGTACATGTATGTTTACACATAGAATGTACACTTGAGATTCAGACTAAACTTCCAACTTTAAGATAAAATTGAGGAATATATTTGTGAGCATTAATTTCCTTAACTATTTTAGTGAGGAATGATATGATTTCTGATAATTTTGAATAATATGTAAATATATTAGTACATTATTTAAAGTCTTAAGGTATAAATTTAAAAACCTAAGCCTGTAATACAACCTTCTCAATAAAGAGAAACCAGCAAAAACCAAAAATCAATAAAGCAAAAGATCTAAAAATATTATAAAGAGATTAAGTAAAGTTGGTGGGAGAAAAACCAATAATCAATCTCATCTTTTATATCAGGAAGATTATAAACAGTCTTTAAATCATCAAAATAAAAAATAGAGAAATATATACTAAAAATTCAACCAAAGCAAATGCTGCACAACTAAAATATTCTAAAAAATTCCCAAATTACCAGAAAGTTAAATAAAAGCATGATACATTATAAATTAAATATAATAAATGAATGAATGAATAAGGAAATCAGGAAACATATCTAACATAAACCATAGCCAAGACCAAACTTACATGTTATATCAATAAATGTAAATGAGATAAACTCAGATTAGAAGTCAAAATAGATCATAACGAATAATTACAATAAAAATATGATTTAATATATGCTGTTCATAAGAAGCATCTCTGAAAAAAGAAGAATGCCTCAGGTTTAAATTAAGTAGATGGATGATAACATATCTGGCAATAATCCAATAGAAGTGAAACGACATTTACGATAATACGCATGTAGCCAAGCATACATTTAAGGCAGAATTGTTTGAAGGAAAATAGAGGGAATTTTATCAGATGCAATAGGCATAAACCAAAATCAGTGCCTTGCTCTAATGTAACTGTATCATATAAATAATCCAGCCTTAACATATGAAGTATAAACTGCAAGAAAACTGGCAAGTCTTTCACAATAATTCAATAACAGAAAGAGACTTTAATCTATGGTCCAGGTCAACAAACGGTAGACCACATAGCAATACCTGAGAAAGATGTCAATAATCCAATTAATATAGTTAAGAATAAATTCCATTATGTTTAAATAGTGATAACCACTTTTTCAGACTATACTATAACATAATTATAAGAAAATGATAGAACCAAAGACAAATAAGTAGGTATTTAAACAAGATAAAACAATAACAAACTTGAATATTCTTGGTGAAAAATAAGTAAACTAGATATAAATTGCCTAAATTCAACCCAAGAAGAGAAAACAAAGTTTGCTCTTCTCTCTTACATAGAAAAATGTTTGTAGATGGGTGTGAAATGTTATCAGAATAGATACTATCAGAATGGAATGATTCCATGGATTAAAATGAGACTCTCAAAATCCATGACATTGATCAGAATTTGCTGACTGGGAAGACTTTTAAAGTATATTAAATGAATTTATTTCAACTATGTTTACTTTTTAAAAAAAAAGTATATTAGAAAACATTAAACAATACTTACCTGTGTAAAAGGTATCGACAGCTGGATTTAGTTGTCAGTTATCCGAGGTAATTTTTTAAAGATTAATTGATTTATTTTAGAGAGAGAGAGAGTGAGCAGGAGGAGGGGCAGAGGGAGAGGCAGAGAGAGAATCCACAAGCAGACTGCCCACCGAACGCAGAGCCGGAAGCGGGGCTCGATTCCAGGACCTTGAGATCATGACCTGAGCCAAAATCAAGAGTCAGACGCCTAACTGACTGAGCCACCCAGGTGCCCCCATTTGGAAACCTCATTTAGTTCTTGTTGCTCATAAGTAGAAGCTGTCTGGATATGAAGCCCATGGTCTTTCTTCTGTGTGAGTGATTGCTACATTAGTATCACCAGGAGATCCTTTGCCTGGATCCTGTTAGGACAAATTAAATCAGAACCTCTGTCTCCCTTTCTTTCTCCCTCCCTTGTCCTCCCTCCCTCCCTTCCTCTCTCTCTCTCTAGATGATTCAAATGAGCAGCCAGGTTTGATTGCCTCTTTTACACTTCCTTGCCTAGATCTCAAAGATTATTTTTACACATGTATTTTCTATTAGTCTCTGTTTTGGAGAGATTAGCTACATTTTCTCATTTGAGTCCATTTAAAAATCAATTCCTCGTTGTCTTTGTATAGTTCCTGATTAACAAAAATGAAAGCTTTATGCATTGTACTATATTAATTTATTGTTGATATTAATGATTTTACCTCTGCCTGAAATTCCAACTCAGTCCCCATTCAAAAAATGAATAAATAACTTATAACATTTAGCAACTATGTATACAATTCCTCAGAGTTCCCGAGGGACACCTTCTCTCATTTTTCCCACATGTTAAAATAGATTAAGTTTCAGGGCACCTGGGTGGCTCAGTCGTAAAGCGTCCCTGCCCAGGGTCCTGGGATCGAGCCCCGCATCGGGGTCCCTGCTCCACGGGAAGCCTGCTTCTCCCTCTCCCACTCCCCCTGCTTGTGTTCCCTCTCTTGCTATGTCTTTCTCTGATAAATAAATAAAATCTTTAAATAAATAAATAAAATAGATTAGGTTTATATACCCAGAAAATAATTGACTAATTTCAAATGTCAATGTCTTCAGCATTAGTTATTCAGAGGTCTTTCCTCTACATAGATGTATGCTCCACGAGGGCAGGAACCATCCCTGTCTTGTTTGCCTCAGTGTACCTGACAGAGGGTGGAAGATAGCATCGAACCTACGTCCCATAATGAACGAACGTATTATTAAATGAATGAACAAATATATGTAATTATCTTTGAAACTGTTGTGATGAAAATAAAGAGTGCTCTCTCTCATCTATGTTCAGGGATGTACATTCTGTTTGGTTCCTGTCCTGCCATAGACAGCATCTTCTTTCTAGGACTGTATCATTACCTTTACTTTTTTTCAAGATTTATTTATTTATTTGAGACAGGGGAGAATGGAAGAGGGAGATAGAGAGAGAATCCTCAAGAAGACTCCCCACTGAGTGCAGAGCCCAACATGGGGCTCGATCCCAGGACCCCGAGATCATGACCTGAGCTGAAATCAAGGGTAGGACAGAACTGACTGAGCCACCCAAGGTCTCCTGTGTTATTACCTTTAAAAGGGAAATTTTGTCCCAGATATTTTGTTACTAATTTTTGTCCCTCAGGGTCCCATTTTTGGTATTTGTTCCAAATATATATATTTGGAAACCAACAATATTAATATAAAATCTTATACAAAGCACAATATGATCTGATGCATCTGAAAATTCCTAAACTAATTTTGTGCCCTTCCTCCAGAACCACAGGCTCCATTCACTCTGAACTTATTCCCAGGACCACACCAAACTTGCTTTGGCTTTTTTTTCTACCAGAAATCCTCTTTTGCAGGTATTATACACTTCTCAGTAGAGGCTTTTCCTCATCTTTCCATACTTACAGATCTCTCTCCAACACATCCCTCCATTCTAACATTCTGCACATCATTTCACTGTTACTTTGTACTCATGCATTTATTTTATTTTTTTTTAAAGATTTTTTATTTATTCGACAGAGAAAGACACAGCGAGAGAGGGAACACAAACGGGGAGTGGGAGAGGGAGAAGCAGACCCCCTGCTGAGCAGGGAGCTCGATGCAGGACTCGATCCAGGGACTCCAGGATCATGACCTGAGCCGAAGGCAGTCGCTTAACCAACTGAGCCACCCAGGCGCCCTGTACTCATGCATTTAATGTCTGTGACTGTACACCTAAAAGCAGGCTTCTTGAGAGAGGGAAGAGCCGTGTCTCCTTCTTCCAGAGACACATCTAGTGACCCTAGAACAGAGAGCATGTGTTTTCATATGGTTGCAGCAAAAATGTACTCAGAGAATGGAAAAACGAAAGGATACAAGTCTAGATAAATAAATAAATGTTAGCCTACGTGACCTTATAATTCAGCTCCCAAACAAAGACACTAAAGAAGTTGAAAGGGAGGCATTATTTAATAATTTCACCATGTAAAGAGATGTAAAATTGGGACTGTGATGGGCTAACCCAGTGGTTTTGAGAAATATAGTAAATATGATCATCCCACTTGTCAGCTCTAGAATCCTTGAACAGTGTGTAAGACATTAAATTCAGAATTCAGTCTTAAGCATATGATAAAAATGGATGATTTTTTAAAGGGCTGGTTGTATGTATTCAGAGACAGTTGTGTGTGTTTATCTGAATTAATGCAAAAGACTATTTTGAGCCATCCAAACCCATCAGGGTTATCAGTTGAGGCGTGACACACAGAGATTTAACAAACTAGGTGTCAGACTAGGTGTCATATATAGGCATGGACTATTTGGTGGTTAAACTTTGTCCTCATTCAGAAGCCTTTCTGTCAGATAATTTTATAGCTCAGACAGTATCACCCAGTTCTAAATTCATACTTTTAAAAGGAGTCAGGAGTTCATTTCACTGATATTATGGCCTGAGAGGAAGATTGGAGACAAGTAATGAACACTGTCGTCTTTGGAAGTTCTTCAACATCATCTTCAATATATAGCCTCAACTGCGATTGAGATTTAGTTCAAAAAAAAGAAAAAGAAAAGAAATGATAGCAGGTAATTTACTGGCGGGTACTCAGATAAAAAAAAAAAAAGAGAGAGAAAAAAAGGAAAGAAACCTGAAGATGTTTGTATCTATAGAAGGTGGATTGGGAGCATCTGCTTCTAGTAGTTGCTCATCACAGACATACAGGCCAAAATTGGAAACACAATTGATATTGATAGGTGTTGGTGGTGGAAGGGAATTGTGCTGCTTGCAATCAATGATGAAGAAATTAAGGGCACTGCCCTAAAAGTATGAACCGCATCCCCCTCCGTAGTGCTGTGCAAAGTTGTACAGAGGAGTTACACTTTGACTCCACACAGCTCAGGACCTTTCACGTACACTGAATGGAAATTACAGATTTCATATTTTCCATTTAAAAGTCTCAGGATGTGCATAAATTTCAAAGGAAATATATCCAGAAATATCACTCAGCAGATAGGCTATTGATAAGCAAAAAGGAATTATAATTATGACAACAGGAAAAAAAGTGTACAGTTTGGTAAGTTTTAAAACATGTATATAATCATAAAGCTATCACCACATCAAGGATGAACACATCCATCATTCCCACGAATTTTCCTGGGTCCCTTTATAAAATAATCCATGTTTCCACCCACCACCTCTTCCACTCCAAACCACTGGTTTGAGTTTATTTTATATATTTATTTTTTTTTATTTCCTAGAGTTTTATATAAATAGAATCCTACAGTATACATTCTTTATTTGGGGGACAGGGTCTGACCTCTTTATTTCGTAGTATAATTATTTTGGAGTTTACTCATATTTTATTATTTATCAATGATTTATTCTTAGGACTGAGTAGTATTCCATCGTGTAAAGCACAGATTGATTTAGCCATTCATCTGGACAGACATGGGTTGTTTCAAGGTTTTTGGCTATTACAAATAAATCTGCAATAAGCATTTTTTTAAAGATTTATTTATTTATTTGAGAGAGAGAGTGAGAAAGAGCATGTGAGTGTGAGTAAGGGGAGGGGCAGAGGGGGAGAAGCTCAAGCAGACTCCCTGCTGAGCACAGAGCCCAACACAGGGCTCCATCTCATGACCCATGAGGTCACGACCTGAGCCGAAACCAATAGTTGGATGTTTAACCGACTGAGCTACCCAGGTGCCTCTGAATTTGCAACAAACATTTAAGTGTAAGTCTTTATATAGACCTACATTGTCTTTTCTCTTTGGTAAATATCTAGAAGTAGAGTGGCTAGATGATATGTTAGATGTACGATTAACTTCTCAAGCAATCGGTAAGCTGTTTTCCAAAGTAGATGTACCATTTTAAATACCGTGAGTTTTGGTACTTCTACTTCTTTACCAATAATTCCTATGATCAATATTTTTACTTTTAGGCATTTCAGTATAAGTTTGTATTTGTATTATATTGTATCAATTTATATTTCTCTTATGATCAATAATGTTAAACAGCAAATCATGTGCTCATCTGCCACCCATTTACTGTCCAAATTGTTTGTCTATATTTAATTGGATTTTGTTATCTTAGTGACTTTTGAGGGGAAACACATATATATGTTTTCAAGGCACAAGCTCTTTATGTCTTTTTATACTCATGGTGTCTTTCACCAGGCAGAAGTTTCTAATTCTGGCAGAATCCAATGTGTTAGTGTGTTAATTATTGCCATATTGAATAAATATTTGGCTAATCCAAATTTCAAAGAACTTTCCCTATGTTTTTCTACTGGAAGTTCTGCAGTTATAGGTGTTTCATTTAAGTCTGTGATCCACTCCAAGTTAATTTTTGTATATGGTCTGCCATGGCTTCAGTGTTTGTGGGCCCCCCCCACCCGCAAATTCATATGTTGAAATCCTAATGTCCAATGTGATAGAATTAAGAGCTGAGGTCTTGGGAAGTGATTAGGTCAGAAGTGTGGACTCCTCAGGAATGGGGTTAGTGCTGTGAGGAAAGAGACGTCACAGAATTCTGGCCCCTTTGCCATTTGAGGATCCATGTTGAAAATGGCAGTCTGCAGGGGCGCCTGGGTGGCTCAGTTGGTTAAGCGACTGCCTTCGGCTCAGGTCATGATCCTGGAGTCCC
>NC_138381.1:5901909-5930634 GCF_054177405.1 Leptonychotes weddellii | reverse complement strand
AAGAAGAAGAAGAAGATAGTAAGAAGGGAAAAATGAAGGGGTTGGAAATCAGAGTGAGGAGAGGAACCATGAGAGACTATGGACTCTGAGAAACAAACTGAGGGTTCTAGAGGGGAGGGGTTAGTCTGGTGATGGGTATTAAAGAGGGCACGTATTGAATGGAGCACTGGGTGTTGTATGTAAACAATGAATCATGGAACACTACATCAAAAACTAATGATGTATAGTGATTAACATAACATAATAAAATAAAATTAAAAAAATAAAAAAAGGTAAAAAAGTCAATTTAGAATCATACATGATAAGATTTCAGATGAAGGGAATGGATTAAATTAAAGTGCAAAACAATGAGTAGAAAGCTAGGACCATTTTAACAGCCTTGTCATAGGAAAGGCATTTCTGACTGTGAAATATTTGGTGAGCATAATGAATGATTAATAAACTATACTGCTAATATTTAAATAATATAATACATTTACCAACTGGTAAAATATTACTTGTAATCTGATTGTGGATATAAATTGGTACCTATCACATTTCCAATCCTTTTCTGTTTGTCATACTTTTTATAAAAAAATATTTTATTTATTTGATAGAAAGAGGGAGAGCACAAGCAGGGGGAGCCGCAGGCAGAGGGAGAAGGAGAAGCAGGCTCCTTGCTGAGCAGGGAGCCCGATGCAGGGCTCGATCCCAGGACCCTGGGATCATGACTTAGGCCGAAGGCAGACACTTAACCGACTGAGCCACCCAGGCGCCCCTGTCGTATTTTCTTTCTTTTACTTTCCCCCTTTCCTTTTCTCTCCTCTCTGGGTTAGTTGAGCATCACATATGATCCCATTTTATTTTTCTAGTGTTTTAATTATGCTTTATTTAAAAACAATGATCGTGTGACCTAGATTTTATAATGTACATTTTTAAGCAATTGAAGTCTAACTTCAAATAATGAGTTTACGTTGTTAGTAGTTCAGATCCCTTATAATCGAGAATTCCAGTTACTCCTATGACATTGCTGTCATTGTCTCACCTGCTTGTTCCATATAATCCGCCAATATCTTATGACCACTGTTGCTGGAAAGAGCAATTATCTTCTAGATCATTTAAGAGTAGGAAAGATAGATTTTACTCCCTCTTGATGTTTTTCATTTCTTTATGTATATCCAAGATAATGAACTATATCATTTTCCTTTTGCCTGAGACACTTCTTTAAACATTTTTGCAGGAAAAATTCTGCTGGTAACTAATTCTCTCAGTTTGCATTTGTCTGCAAGAGTCATTAGTTTTTGTTTGTTTTTCACTTTTGAAGAATAGTTTTGTAGGGTATATTATTCTAGATTTTTTCTTCCAACTCTTCATTTATTTAAGATTTATCCATTTATTTGAGAGAGAGAGAGAGAGAGAGGGAGAGAGAGCATGAGTGGGGGGAGAGTCATATGAAGAGGGAGATAGAGAATCGCAAGCAGGCTCCATGCTGAGTGCACAGCCTGATGCAGGGTTCAATCTCACGAGCCATGAGATCATGACCTGACCTGAAATCATGAGCCAGGTGCTCAATTGACTGAGCTACCCAGGCGCCCCTCAACTCTTAGTATGTCATTCCAAGTGCTTTTTCTTGCTTCTGTAATTTCCAAGGATAAGTCTGGTAGAATTCCTAACCTCGTCTTCTATCCATAGTAGGTAAAACGTTTCACCTGCCCTGCAGACTTGCTTCTTTCAAGATTTTCTCTTTTTGGTTTTCTCTAGTTTGAATATGTTTTCCTAGGTACACCTTTGTTTGCTTGCTTTGCCTTATTTTATATTCAGTATTTATCTTGTTTGCTAAACTTTGAATTTTTTGGATCTATGGTTTGATCTTTGTCATTAATTTTGGAAAATGCTCAACTATTAATACTTCAAGTATTTCTTCTGTTTCATTCTCTTTTTCTTCTTCTATAATTCAATTTGTATATGTTATAATTTTTGATATTGTCCCACAATTTCTGGATATTCTCTTCTGTTTGTTTTTCATTCTTTTATTTATTTGTATTTTCTCTTTGATTTCAGTTTGGGAAGTTTCTCTAAAACCACACTCAAGTTCACTGATTATTTCCTTGCCTCTATCAGGACTATGAGAATCCTATCAAAGGAATTAATTTTTGTTACTCTTTTTTCAAATTCTATTATTTCCTTTCAATTTTTTTTCTGAGAGATTCCATCTATCTGCTGTCATTGTCCATCTATTTTCACGTCTATTCTCATCATTTTCCCATTAGAGCCCTCAACATATTATTCATAGTTATTTTAATTTTCCTGTCTAATAATCTCAAAATCTGTGTCATATCTGAGTTGGTTCTGGTGACTGCTTTATGGCTTCAGACTGGTTTTTTTTTTGTTGTTGTTGTTGTTTTTTCCCCTTTTGGCATGTCTTGCAATTTTCTTGTTGAATGCTTGGCATATTACATTGAGTCACAGGAACGGAGTTAAATAGGCCTTTGGTATGAGGATTTATATTAATCTATCTAGATGAGCCAAAGATGGCCTCTGTGCATTGGTTGTTTACTAAATTGCTTATTTACTTCTTCACAGTAAGCTGAGACCCATTAGGTCAAAAGCCTGCAAGTGCCAATTTTTATTTTTTACAGTGTGTATTAGGGTTTTCTGGAGAAACAGAACTAAAGGAGTTAGAATCAATAAGATATTTATATAGAGAGAGAGAGAGAAAGAGAGAGAGAGATAGAAAGGGAAATATATATATATATAGAGAGAGAGAGAAAGGGAAAGAGAAAGAGATTTAATAGGGATTGCCTCACATAGTTATGGAGGCTAAGAAGTCTCACAATCTGCCATCTACAAACTGGAAAACCAGGAGAGCTGGTGCCATAGTTTAGTCTGAGTCTAAAGTCTTGTGGATCTGGTTGCTGATGGTGTCAGACCTGATGTGAATCTGAAGGTCCAATAGCTGGGAGCAGCTGTGTTTGAGGGCAGGAAAAGATGGATGCCTCAGCTCAAGCAGAGAGTGTGAATTCACTCTTCCTCCATCTTTTTATTCTATTTGAGTGCTCAACAGATTGGAAGATGCCCACCCACTCTGAGTAGGGCCATGGGATTTACTCAGGGCACCAATTCAAATACTAATCTCTTTTAGAAACATCCTCATAGATACAAGTAGAAATGACATTTTACCAGCTATCTGGATATCCATTGGCCCAGTGAAGTTGACATAGAATTAACCATCACAATATCCATTGGCCCAGTGAAGTTGACATAGAATTAACCATCACAATATCCAAATATTTTTAAAATGGCCCAAACATCTGGATTTTTTAGCCATTTAGACTCTGTGTTGCATATCCCACAAAATCTTACCCAGCATCTGCTGGCCATTGACAAAATAAAGTGTAAGATGCCAAGGTGCTAGGCCTTTTGGACATGGAGACTCCCCACCATCCTACTGAGCAACATCACCTTGATGTGTAAGCCCCCTCTTCTATCCCCTTTTTTTCTAAGGTTTCCCTTGCTTTCCTCCCCTTCTGAAGGGTGGCTTCTTCTCCCATGTAACTGTGTCCAGGTGCTGCCCAATAAAACCTATTGTGTGTTATAACCCTGCCTTTTGTGGTCATATCTTTTTCATTGATCATCTCCAAAATCTCTTTAGCCCCCAGCAAGGGGTTGCACTATTTTCAGTGTTTAATGTAGCTGTAAGTTCCAGAAGCTTCACCTTTGTTCAGAGTCCTTGTTTTTGTCTTCTTTCTTGAACTTGGGCTTCCCTAAATAATCCACCTCAAAGAGAATCTTGCAACTATTTCAGCTTTAATCTGCTGAAGAACTTTTGGAGTGGACCTAAGTGTGGAGAAGTGGGATCTTTCCATAATTTCCTAAAGAAATCCTAGCCTTTTAGTGAGACTGTATCTTGGGAATGTGACTTTTACCTGTGTTTCTCTCTTGGTGAAACTTCATGTTCTCTGCCCTTATTTCCTTCTCGGTCTGTAGAATTCCAACCTATTACTTAAATTCCTTTTCTTATTGACTATATCCTCCACACGTTGGTGAAATAGGAAAATTAGAGAGGCCTGCAGTGAGAGAAATACCCCTCATCAACTGGAATCACACTTCAATGATGTATTTTTCCCTATGAAATAGGCTTTTTTTTTTAATAAGGAAGGCTCTGTGCATATTTCACAATGATTATTCCTTTATTCCACCTGCCATAGCCATGAGGGATCTGTCTTGGGTCTTCACAGTAAGGACAATTGGAGTCTTGGAGGTGGAGTCCCAGCATGTGTATAGCTCTTAAAGAGTTGTCCTAGGAGTTTCCCCTCATATGCCAGTCTACACAGACTCTAGCTACTCATCAGACTTACTTCCAAAGTGTTCCTTTTATTTCTGGCTCCAAAAGCTTCTGTTTCAGGTAAGCAGGTCTTGGCTGTGACTGCTTCTGTTTCAGGTAAGCAGGTCTTGGCTGTGACTCTGGATATGCCTCTCTTTACAGAGTTTGGCAGTTTGCCTTACAAACTCAGTTCTTTGATGGGTCCAAGAAAAGTCATTGATTTTCAGTTCATCTGTTGTTTTTGTTTTTGTTTTTGTTTTTCTTGTTGTAATTACAGGAATAATACTTTGCAGCTTTTTACATGTGGGAGCTCAGGAAATCTGACTTTTAAAGTTACTTCTCGACTTGAACATTGTCATCTCTATTTCCTCGGAGGCAATTTTTGTTTTCTTTTTTCTCAGGAGCAATGATCTTCAAGGTCTGTTTTTAATAGAGAAAATGTATGCAAATTGAAGAATAGGAAGAAAACTACAGATTGTAAAAAAACAGATCAGATAATATATTATAATAACATAATTCTGCTTTCTAATATTACTACTCTCAGGAATTAACCTGATTGATAAGAGGTATGTAAGAATAAATATGTGTATGCAATAGTGTTTGCTACTCATGGTTGTCGTGATAAAGGGGATCCAGAACTCAGTTTGAGGTAGTCAGGAAAGACTGAAAAATTTTGAGGCTTTTAAGATTTTATCATTACAATTCAAGAATTTATAATTAAAGTAAGAATTTTTTTTTTAAGATTTTATTTATTTATTTGACAGAGAGAGACACAGCGAGAGAGGGAACACAAGCAGGGGGAGTGGGAGAGGGAGAAGCAGGCTCCCCGCAGAGCAGGGAGCCCAATGCGGGACTCAATCCCAGGACCCTGGGATCATGACCTGAGCTGAAGGCAGCCGCTCAACCAACTGAGCCACCCAGGCGCCCCCTTAAAGTAAGAATTTTAATGATTTGATAAAGTGAGAGAGAAAATACATATCCCCTAATATTTAAATAGTATCAGTAGAGAGGTGATCATTTTAAGTCTTGGGTACATAAAATTATTCCATGGGCAGAAAACCTTTTTGATCAAATAATACATTTTGATATAAGAGGATGAGAACACATCTCATCAAAATACAACCTCTAACAAAGTTGCTTGGTAGAGTTTGCACTCAGAGTTTTTTGAATAAAGAAAAATCAAACAACCAGCATGTATAAAGAACAAGTGTCCCAAGAATCCAGCTATAAATTGCTAAAAAAACACAAACACAAAGCATAATTCTGACTCTTGCAGGGTTCAAACACGCTTTGTCACAACTCTTTTATTAATGTCGACTTTCAAGCAAGTATGTTTGGCAAAATCAAGGTGAGGGAATATGGGTATGGCTTAAACTAGATTATTAGGATAAAATCTGTATCCTTAAGGAATATTAATTCTATTCAGAGAAATAGCCAATGTGGGCATACACTCAAGATTAATAATCTTTTTTTTAATATTATGTTAATCACCATACATTACATCATTAGTTTTTGATGTAGTGTTCCATGATTCATTGTTTGCATATAACACCCAGTGCTCCATGCCGAATGTGCCCTCTTTAATACCCATCACCAGGCTAACCCATCCCCCTACCCCCCTCCCTTCTAGAACCCTCAGTTTGTTTCTCAGAGTCCATAGTCTCTCATGGTTCATCTCCCCCTCCGATTCCCCCCCTTCATTTTTCCCTTCCTGCTATCTTCTTCTTTTTTTTTTTTTAACATATAATGTATTATTTGTTTCAGAGGTACAGATCTGTGTTTCAACAGTCTTACACAATTCACAGCACTCACCAGAGCACATACCCTCCCCAATGTCTATCACCCAGCCACCCCATACCTCCCACCCCCCACCACTCCAGCAACCCTCAGTTTGTTTCCTGAGATCAAGATTAATAATCTTGATATGAATTAGTTTAAAGTTACTTTACTTAAAGAATTTAAAAGTAATTTCTTTATGGAAAATATAAACGTGTACAAAAGCTTCTGAAAGAAATAAAAAAAGTGGATACTTTGGGGATTATTTAAGTATTAAATGTTTAGATTTTTATTTTTATTTTTTGAGGGTTTATTAAGTGTTTGGCATGGAATCATGATCCCATGGGTTTTCTAATAGTAATTCTATGTTATTTTATCCAATGATAATGGCATCTTCTAACTTTTTTGTTAGTGATCCCTTTTAGAAATAGTTAAATCAGTTTATCACCGCTCTCTGGTTAAAAATACAATTTAGAAGTTTGAAGGCAGACACCCTCTAGAAGGTCTTCAAAAACTGTTAATAAAGAACAGTTATTAATAATAGCAATTTCTGTCATTTATTATGTACTCAAGGAATACATGGACGACATTGTGCTTTAAATTCAGTATCTTATGTAGACATCATGACAGATTGACAAATTTATTATTCTCATTTCAGAGTTGGTATCATTGAGAACAGGTGAGTCATCTGAAGTCAGTTAGCTAAGGAATACAAGATGTGAAGTTTAACATTTAAATATATCAAACTCCTGATTCATGTCGTTAACCAAAATGTTATGCTGCCCTTCGGCCAGAGTAGAAGGAAAAGCTTGGAGTTCGTCTAATTGTAATAATACAATGGAAGGAAAGGAAGACAAGTCAGTTCTGGAATGCTGGCCCTGTTCCTTCCCTCTTGCCTGATATTTTTCTTTTCTTTCATTCTTGGTTAAACTTGATATTAATTGCATAAGTAGTACAGGGATGCTTTTTTTTTTTTTTTTTTTTCTGTTCCCTTTTACTGCTTTCTTCATGCAGATGTTTTGGGCCTGTGATGACATCCATTCACGTATTTTTTACCTTATTTCCAGTCCCTGAAGTCAGGTTTTTTTCTGAGGTTTTACAAGAGCATGCAAATAAGATTTTTAAACAGTGAAGCCTGTATCAGAAGAATTTCATATGCTATATGATATACTTTTTTTTTGTTATAGGTGACAGAAACTTTGCAATAAAAATGTAGGCTATAAGCATAAATACACACCTTGTTTTGAAATGATACATACTAAGAATTGTGTGACTCCCATATGCTTCATCTGAGAGAGGAGAAAATGACATATGACAGCAGCAGAAATGTCCCAGGATTTTTCTTGGGAATTTCATCAAGATATTTTTCTTTTAAACTTCTTAATGTTTTGAAACATCTTAGCCTCAAGTGAGGATAGTATGTGGGGTCATCACTTATTTAGTTAAAGATGGGCAGTGGAAGCATGTTTTCTGTGCATGAGTAGCTAACATCCTCTGATGGAGAGCTTTTTCCCATTTCTACTTACTGTCAACATCCAGGGTGTAACTCTTTCTCCAGACCAAGTCTGTGTACCCTCTGCTTCCACCTGGAGTCAAACGGTCTTGGTGGTTGATGCCTAACTGAAATGGATAGACTGTATGTAGGCTTTTTTGGGTGTCAGTTTCCTGATCTTTTTGTAACCTTGGCTCTGGGTCACTTTCTTTCCTGGAATCCACCATTTCTGGCCCCGAACACTCCTGTGTCTTCTACTTCTGATAGCAGTATCCCCTGTGTGTATTCTTGAGTCCTGGTTTTCTTCTTCAAGCTAACCCTGTCTTTCTTCCATCTTTCAGCAATTCCTCCTAACTTTGGTGTACCAGAGACTTCCCATTTATTCAGCATAGACCATGCATAATTACATAGGTATGCTATTATTCCAGGTTTGGAGCAGATGCTAGAGATGACCCCACCTTAACTTAACTATCAGCTCTTTTCCACCTGATTAATTCCCATGCCTCCTTTCAAGATTCACAGTAGCTGTTATGTATTTTGAAATCTGTTTAATTAATTTCTGATACTCAGTGTTCTTATTGCACTCTGTTTATCTCTATTAACTGTACTTATCACTTTATAATAAAACCACTAATGCCTGTCTGCTTTAAGTTCTGGTTCAAAGAATGCAATTGTTTATTTTCTTATCTAAAGCCCAGTCTTGAATACAAAACTGTTACTAATAAATATCTTTTGAACTTTTAACACAAAAAAGATTTAACGTGAAATATTGAAACACTTAACATTTATTCAGTTAAGAGATTAACAAATGTAAAATAATTGGTATCCGTAACACTTTTTGCATATTCATATTCATATTCTATATGCTTTTCAGTTGAATAATTTAATTATAAAATAAGTAATGGTGGGTAAATAAAATCTGACTGTGTGCCCTGGAACTAAATGAAGTAAATGCCTAGAGTCCTTTAACGTTATAAAACTTTCAGTGAAAGCTCTTTTAGCTTGTGGTTTAGATTTACTCTTGTAAGGAAAGAAAAAACAAACTTACCAATCTCTCCCTTCCCAAAGGGACAGTTAAAGAGTAGTGTATTCAGTAATAGTGATAGGAAATATTTCCTTTACATGGATGCAGTGCAGGAAACACTGGTAATTACCAGTCTTGAGGTGAGTTAGAAAATCACTGATATAGTAAGATACAATTGAACTCTACCTATAGGAGAGACATTACTTCAGAACACAAAATCAAAAGCTCTCTGGGCAGAAATAAACAATCAAGTCACAGATACTGAGTTGGAATGTCACACTATCAGAATAAAACCCCGTGCACTGAGTACACCCTGAAGATAACATACTAGTTCTTGCTGTGTTTGCTTGTTTTTCCTTATTGAAGCTCTTCTTTTATTTACTTGGACACTTTCAGGAATTCAATAATTAGATTTTTTTTTTTTACCTCTAAGTCACATTAGAGTTCTTCCAGTTCTATCTTTTAATGAGTTGGAAAGCTAAGACCAAAGGTCAGAAATAGTGGTAAAGCTGGATTCCAGTCCAACGTCTTTTCTTCTAGCCCCATCCAGAAGTTTTTCCGTAATCATCTTGAAGAGAACCTTTAACAGCAACATCATCATCCTTACACATTTTTCTGTTTACTTTTTAAAATATGCTTAGAAAATAACCTTTTAACAAATACTAATCCGAACACCTGAAGTACTACTTTTCAAAAGAGACCGAAGAATAGAAGAGGAAGAGAATCCAGAATATACCCCCAAAGAGCCAGATGATGGTGGGGATTACTGGCCCAGAAAAGGAAGAGGTCAGGGTACTTTTTAACATGGCAGAGAGTACTTTAACTTTAAAAAAATCAGGTTACAGTCCAAAATGGACTTGTGACCAATGCCAAGAGAATGGGATTGTTGAAGATGAATAAAAGAACATGAGAGAAAAATGAGGAAAGGACGGACAGACACAAAGAAGAAAAGGAATAGGGAATCACAAGTCAGATGACAGTGGAGAGCAGAAACTTACACTCACAATTATTTCTTTACCTCATTTTTGTTCTCATTTAAGAATATAAGCCTTTTACTTAAATTTGCAGCTTGCAAGTAATCCACAGAAGATTTGCTTTATGTCTTTAAATATTTTGAAAAATAGTAGGTTTTTTTGTTAGAAATTGTGCTCAAATAGAGAAATGTTATTTAACAAAAATAAATAAATGAATAAAAATGTAAATCATTTTAGAGTCTCTAACTACATGAAAGTAATAAATATTAGACACCATGCTGTCTACCTCTTCATACCACCTGCAATGAAATCACGGTAGCATACGAATATATAATACCTACATTTACATTGTTCTATAAATGACCTGTATATGATGCATAGCTGCTTCTCTGGAAATGACTTTTATTTCTAGTGCTTTGAATCTAAGAGTATAGTCTTAGATTTAAATGGATGCTTTTCCTCAGAACCATCAATGTAAGCAGAAAACTTCAGGATCACCCTTAGATATTAAATTGGATTTGTCTCGACAGTTTTGCAAAATGGTGAAGTAAAATCCACTGGGGATTAATTGACAGCTGAAACCAATATTCACTTCTACTGAGTGGGCCAGGAACAGAACAAGAGGCTAGTCCCCGTGTGTAGACACACATATGTTTTTAGTAAGGAGCAGGGAGGGAGACTAAGGGCAAATTGCAGTAAACCGTCTGATGCTTAATGCTGTACCACTGGATTTTCTCTGCTCGACTATGATGGTATGCCAGCTAGTTTAAAGTGGGTTGATATTTTCCAGTTATGATTAAGCTCACTGAACCTAATAAATGTTGAGCTTAAGATACCAGGAACTATATTTCATTCCATTTAATATCAAAACCTTCTAACTAAATCAAGCATGTAAGGATACATTCATAAGAAGTATCCAAATAATACTTACCACTGCATAGTTTTCTTGGCTAGCAATACTTCTAAAATAGTAAGTCTACTTTTACTTTATTTGGGAAGAATCAGAGTTATTAATTTAAGAAAGTCCAACATTTCCAAAAGTATTTGAACTTATTTGGAATTACTGTATTATTTATGCTATTTTATTATTTATACTACAGTAATTTCAAATAAGTTCAAATATTTGAATGTCGGTTTCATGGGACTTCCTTCTTTGGCACAGACTAAACTTCAAATAAAAAAGTGTTATTGATATATGTATGTTTAATTATTTAGAAAAATCTCAAAAACTTTGTCCATTTTAACAAACATTACCTTCAGTGTTTCCTTAAACTAACAATAGCTCACTATGCAAAAAAATTGTTAAAACCTAAGTCTTGTGTATTTAGAAATTATGCCCCTTCATTTTTATCTCTTTTGATATTTCATTTGTATCATAGAAGGAATTTTATTAATATTTCACATTGTTTGAATAGAAATGTTCTGTGAATGTCAGGTATATTTGATGGACAAAATTCAATATAGTTTAAATTTTTTTTTAATTTAAGGGGTACCTGCATGGCTCAGTCAGTTAAGCATCTGCCTTCTGCTCAGGTCATGATCCCGGGGTCCTGGGATCCAGCCCCGCATCGGGCTCCCTGCCCTGCAGCAGTCTGCTTCTCCCTCTCCCTCTGCCCCTCCCCTCCCCTCCTCATGTCTCTCTCTCTCTCTCTCAAATAAGTAAATAAAATCTTAATTTTTTTTAACTTAACTCTAATATTATCAGGCAAAGTCTATCTAACTCATTTATAAAATTCCAGTCTCTACAGTTTTGAGTGATGAATGTATGTATCCTTTGTTCTAGTTCTATATCCTGGTTTCCAAAAAAATATAATGGTTCTGACTCTACAGATCTAAATGTTCTGTACTGATTAGATTAGTTAAAGGCTAGCTCTCAGGGACTAATTGCTGAAGAGGTTGCTATTAAGCTATTGATTAAAAATCTGGCTTAAAATATCAAGATTGAAAACATTATACTCTTATCTTTCTTAACAAAATGACTGGATATTTCTTCCAATAAAAAGATTGAAAATTTTTATATTAGTTTGATAATATGCTTATTGATAACCAAGGCACTACATCTATAAATCTTAGAAAAGTTACTAAAAGTTCTTTTATCCTATTTTTAGAAGTCTTTTAAAATTAGTAGATGCAAACCATTTCTTGATGCACAAATTTATTCAATTAACTCTTCTAGCAAATAATTATCACATTGACAATCATAGAATAAGGTCCTGTGGTATTCATATACTACGTATTTCCTAGCCTATTAGAATGCCACTATTAAAATAATTGAGCCTATTTACATGAATTATTCATCTGAATAGTGAGGATCTCAATGCAGCAAATAAACAGTTTTCCCGCTTACATTGTCTTCTGTCTTCAGATAAGTGACCTTTGAAAAACAAACAGATCATTTATCTCAAAACTTATTTTCCCCAGCTAAAACATAACCTTTGTGTTGGAAAGATGTCATAATTAATGGGAGACTTTTAATTAATTAATTTATTTATTTATTTTATTTATTTTTTTTAAGATTTTATTTATTTATTCATGAGAGACAGAGAGAGAGAGAGAGGCAGAGGGAGAAGCAGGCTCCCCGCGGAGCAGGGAGCCCGATGCGGGGCTCGATCCCAGGACCCTGGGATCATGACCTGAGCCGAAGGCAGACGCTTAACCATCTGAGCCGCCCAGGCGCCCTCAATTTATTTTTTAACCCCAAAATGATGTTGGCAAATCAGTGTGTGTGTGTGAGTGCACGCACACATGTGCATGCTTGTGTGCACATGTGGGTCTACGGATGTCTCTATGACAATTTTCTACAGATTTTTTTTCTCAGTATAGAGATCTTTTGGGATTTTAAGGATTCGATATTTTCTAAATTTGGACAAACTTATCTATAGAAATTGGTTACATTATTCTAGATAAACTACCTAATTAATTGCTATATTTAATTAACATTTATAAATTGCAGGGCTACAAGCAACATTTACTTAGTATAAAATTAAATGAAGGTTTAAAATATAAGTCTCTATTTAAATGAAAATTGTATTAAAAATAAACTTTCTAATTGAGGGACTCCATAAGCTTTGAATTATGTTCTTAAAAGCCTGTAGTGAGGTATGAAGTATGATACACTTAGGAGAATGACCATATTTTATAACAATAAAAAATAAAGTCAGTTATACAGTTAAGCCTGGAAAAGTGAATTCTCTATTTGGAAATGAATCATATTCAAAATATTGACCAGAATACCCCATCCTGTGCTTATATGCTGTAGGCCATGTTAAGAAAAATTTAGGTGACAAGTCTGACTTTTGTGTTAAGAACTAGAAGTTTAAGAAAGTTGCAGAAATTTTTCAAATGCACATTGAAGAATGACAGCAATATAGACCAGCTATCTTGACAATCATTACAAGTATCTGTCCATTATGCTACATCCTGTCATATCTAAGTGATATATGTAACTAAGCGATATGTCTTTATACATATATATATAATATACACATGCGTACATATATACATATATATTGTTAAAGAAGAATTTTGTCAAAGAAAAATTGCACTGCATAGACTTAAACAGGCAAGGAAGACTTCATTCAGGACCATCATAATAAAGGGACAGGTTGAATTTAACTTCACTGAAACAAAAGACAATGGGGTAATCTCTCCACAAAATACTGGAGGGAGGGAGGGGGAAGTTGGTCAATGTGATTAGGCCCTCTGTGTTCGCTAATTGGCCCTTATCAAATCCAGGCTTCTGCTGTCCTCTAGATTTGGGCGTATGGACCTTATCTTTCTTGATGATGGTTTTGCAAAGGGATAATAGCTCTGAGGTCCTGAGAAAGCCATTCTTGGATTTTATTTTTTTATTTTTTTAAAAGATTTTATTTATTTATTTCACAGAGAGAGACACGGCGAGAGAGGGAACACAAGCAGGGGGAATGGGAGAGGGAGAAGCAGGCTTCCTGAGGAGCAGGGAGCCTGATGTGGGGCTCGATCCCAGGACCCTGGGATCATGACCTGAGCCGAAGGCAGACGCTTAACGACTGAGCCACCCAGGTGCCCCCATTCTTGGATTTTAAAACTGGTAAGAGGCTGGGAAGTTTACATCAAAAAAGCAAAGAAAGAATTTATAATTGCTCATTTTCTAATGTAAGTGAGCTAAGAAAGGGAAGTCAGGGAACTAAAGATGATAGGAAGAAATCTATCTCAACTTCAGTCAAACTGAGGGGAACATTAAGGCCATCTTTGTCAATATCTGTATGTATTAATTATGACTGGAAATGTTTATTTCATCACAAGAAAGGCAGGAGTATTTGATATTATAGTTCACTGAGTATTTTTAACATTCAAAGTATTATTTGTTGCCAAAATGGACATTTTTTTTGAAGCTGGGGTGTGTGATTTTCACTACCACTTCTCTGCTAATTTCCAAAATTATCTAAATTTCAAAATATCATTTGGACATGTCTGACTGATTGTTCTGTGATACTTCCCAGTCAGTATAGCCAGAAATAAGTTTGTTTTTACTACCAGTGTTTTGCTACTGTGGTTACTACATTGTTTACTATTTTGATTAATATCATCACCATCATTACATTAATAAGAATAAAATTGTTCATATTCATTACAGCACGTACATGCCCATCTTCCTTCTTCCCTCAATGCACTCAAGGACCACATTCTGTTAACTCTTTTTCCACAACATTGCTGATATCTGGCACAGGGCTTCTTGGATTCTATCTTTCCTTTCCTTCTTACGGGACATAGCTTTTTTCTATTATCTCCTCTGCATTGTTATTTTTTGTGTGTATTATATTTGCAGCTATTTTTTAAAACAATAAATAAATCTTATACATGGATGTCTTTTCTTTTATAAAGATTTTATTTATTTGACAGAGAGAGAGCCCAAGCAGGGGATGGGGCTGGTTACAGAGGGAAAGGGAGAAGCAGGCTCCCTGTTGAGCAGGGATCCTGACTCAGTCTCCATCCCAGGGCCCTGGAATCATGACCTGAGCTGGAGGCAGATGCTTCACCGACTGAGCCACCCAGGCACCCCTGGATATCTTTTCTTTTTAAAAATATTCCCTATACTATATATTTTACTTCAGTTCTAGTGCCATGTTTAGGCTTATGTTTATAGCAAAAGTTCTTGAAAATGTGTATTTATCACCAATATAGATTCCATTTTCTTAATTATACTTACTTCTCAGTCTATTCCAATTTGCCTTTTACTCTTCATATCAATGTTCATTTGAGACTGATCCTAACATAAGAATGAATCTTTCTTCCTGAATTGCACTTCTGTCTTAATTATAAAATGGCCCATTTTTCTATTCCACTCAGATTTCAAAAATATCATACATTTAGATAAAATTTTCCTAACAGTACAAGTATAAAATACCCACTTTATTTCAATTGTCTGCCTCTGGGCAAAATTTAACATTGTGTGTCTGCTGAATACCTGTCTCCTCCTATCTTTATAAAAGCTCCAAAAAGAGGATTCTGATGATGAGGTTCATCATTGTATCCCTAGTGCCTAGAACATGGCCAGAAAGTAATCTCTCAACAAGTAGCCATTGGATGATGGAGGGAATAATGACCATTTTCATCTATTATCAGTAGTAAACAAATTACCTCTCTATTTCATGTCTGTTAGACATATTCTCATGTCACAAATTAAGGGACTATGACATATCAAGTATTATTGAATGTTTACTCATATATGCGTTTCCTGGGAATGAGAGGAGGGAGATGTCAAAGAAGAAAGTCCTAGTATCTTCAACTGCTCATTGCATAAAGTTTTAGAAAGAGTTGTAATGACCAAACAATAAATTGGTACATTTTAGATCTTTAGAGTATATGGAAAAATAGGGGAAGCTCAATAGCTTTCCTGTTTCAGGTGTAGACACTTCTCTCTAGTGGAACTCTGAATTGAGTTTACTGTCACCAGCTGCCTTTTGCTTGGTATGTTCTATCTTTTTTCTTCTATAGATTTTATACGGATGATGTCTTCAGAGTCAGAGGTTTCGTTTTGTCTTCTTCATTATCACTCTTAGACATCCTCTTGTGATCTTTTTGGTAATATCAAGGGAAAGAACCTGCTCCTTGCTAACTTTGCTCTCATTTTCTGTATGAACTCTTAGAGATAAAGGGAAACAAGACAAACAGTAAGAGAAACAAAAAAGCTGCCATTTATCTGAGGACAGAGAATCAAATCCAATTATCATTGACTTTTTTCTTATGAGAACTTCTTTTTTTCTTAAGTCAAACATTGTCTGCTGTGACATTTTATGTGTCTGCAGGATTTCAGTGTCTGAAATTATTCTTTACTTTTTGTTAAAAAAGAACAATGTGATGAGCATGACCATACCCCCTATTCTTTACAAGAGGGTCATTATTCCAATTAAGAATAACACTATGAAAAACAGACTATTCAACAACATCTTTGGTTTAAATTAATTTATATAATAATTCTAATAATATTTTTATTGTTTCTTGTGTTCTTCTATGTGTTTTTATACTCTCCTCTAGCAAGATTTTTACTATTATACATTTTATCCTACCCCAAAGAGGAAGCTTTGTGTACTGAATGTCACTCCTGAAAGAATTATTTATATATTATTTGAATGTGAAAGTAAATTATTATTTTTTAGACAATAAGATCATTTGGCTCACCAAGAATAGGAATTCAATTTTCCTTATCCTTAGGCATCACTGGTCTACATAGTCAACTGCACAAAATTCTTTGACTATAAAAAATGAAAGATCATTGCCAAAAATATTTATCTTACTAGGGATTGCAGATAAACCATTATGGATTTTTTATAATCAGCATCTTTATTACAGTTTTTTTAAAGATTTCATTTATTTATTTGTCAGAGAGAGAGAGAGACCGCGTGCACAAACAGGGGAAGGGGCAGGCAGAGCAGGCAGAGGGAGAAGCAGGCTCCCCGCTGAGCAGGGAGCCCGATGTGGGACTCGATCCCAGGACTCTGGGATCATGACCTGAGCCGAAGGCAGATGCTTAACCGACTGAACCACCCAGGTGGCCCTTTATTATAATATTTGTTTTTCTAATGTAATTACTCCTAAAAATTGTTCTGCTTGCTCTTGCTTGATAAATTCCATCTCTAGTTTCAACATATTTTTTTTTTATTGTGGCCCCACATGGCCAAAAAATGCTAGACATGTTTAATTTATCCAGAAACACAGAAAACATATTGTCAAAGAACTTGGGTTTTGAGTTAGAATTCATGGATTTATTTCCCAGTTATTTAATCCAAATTTCCCGAATTATTTAATCCTTTTCTACTAGATTTCTTATCAATAAAATGTCAGTGATTATAATCTTTCCCAAGTCATAGGGTTGTTGTAAGGATAAAGATACATCTTACTTATATAAAATACACTTAGATAATGCTTTGAACACAGCACTCAATGAGTATTATCAATTATTAGTATAGGACTCTACTTAAAGTTCTAATATTTTGACAAATTTCTGAAACAATTTCATAGTTTGAATAAAATGTATAACTACAAGAATAATGGCATTAAACAAAACCCATAAAATTAATATATAAGCTAGAGTGACCCAAATAATTACAAATATTATAATTTTGCTTATAATTCAGGTTTAATTAACCCTAGTATTTTTCCAATCTTAATGTGAATGTTTTATTCTGCATTAGTCATAATCCTAGAAAATCTATCAAAGAAGAGGCCAGAACTATTTAGTCAAGAAAAAAGGAAAATTTGTGTTTGCAGTTTTCACTGAATCGAATCAGAAGCCTTTCTGGTGTGAACTTTAAAATGCAGGTTTATTGCTTGATCTGGTGAGAGAAATGGTCAAGATGTGAAAAAAAGCATATAGCTTATTTGGAAGGTGTAATAGAATATAAAGGTGTCAGTAATTTTAATTCAGCCTGAAAGCTAAATAATGCAATATTCTTGAACATATTTAGTGAAATGAGTCTTAAACTCAAGTATCTTCCGACTCTGGAATGGAAGGCCTTAAAAGCCTAAATTTATCTCTTACATCCATGCCTTTTACTAGACCTACCTCCTACCTTTATTATAATATCATCTGAGGATAGATGATATCCTCATCTGTCTCAGCTGCCTATGGTCAACAATTGGATCCCTATTACCTTCACATACAGTGAAAGAGTTACATTTCCACAACTCTCCAAGTTGGGGGAAGAGGAGGTATTTAAACAAACATTTGATTCAGAATGACACGGTCATTAAAATTAGCAATGACTTCATTTCCCAAGTATTTGGAATATGTTGGACTAGCCCATGGTGGTCACTTACCTTAGGGCCTGAATCTGCTCTCTCCTGTCCTGTGTTTGTTTAGGGGAACAGGGCTTTGCAAATGTGTCTCCTTTGTCAGCTGGTTTCTGGCTGATGTCTTCCACTAGGAGAACAAGTGATTCAAGGTTGGAGGAGGCAGCAGGGGGAAGCTACTTTGCTCCTTCTGCCTCCTGGACACCTCCCTCCAGCAACAGTTCAGGACCCATGGCTCAGAGGTCACTTTCAGTCCTGGGACAAACTTTAGTGCCCCCACAGCCCCTGCACTTTCCCCCCTCAGCCCTGACCAGGCTGTGCACCAGGTCTTCCAGCCCTAGTGGTGACACCCCCAGCCTCAGCAGGAGCACAGGCTTCTGAGCTGAGTTGGTGACAGTGTCCTGGTTTCAGAGGAACCACTTTTTCTTTTTCTTTCTCAAGAACACTTCAGCACATCTGACATCTTTAAAAGAAAGAAATCCCCTACATTAAATACCCCTCTGTTTGATATCCTAGAATAGCCTCCATTTTCTTGCATAGACCCTTACTGATATATTCCCCTAGATGATAGAAGCACAGTTACTTTTGAACATGATTTAAACAGTGCTTAAATAATTCATTGTCATTGAAATTCTATGAGAGAAATCATAATTTCTGTCATTCTGGTGGGAATAAGTTTACAAAGACTTTTTGATAAAATAAGTTAAGAATTCAGTCTTGGAGGAATATGGCATAACTCTACCTAAAATCACATTAAAATTCATAGGAACACTTCATATATTTTATATTTTTATGTATAGAAAGTAAATTTTTATAAGTAGTTTTTTCAGTATAGCAAAATCATCTGCACGCATTCATGGTAATTTTTCCTTGTGTTTAGGCAATAAATCAGCAAACAAATAATTATTTAATATTAACAATATGTCAAACACTGTTCTAGATATTGTTGCTGGACATTAGTAGCTTACCATTTAGCTGTGAAGAAAGGCTATAAACCATTAAGACAGTAATAGAATGACAATTTCAAATAGTGATGAGTGTTATAAAACAAATAGAATATACATAAATAACATAGTAAATACACTATGAAGTAAATTAAGATAGCTAGATAAAAAAATGGCTATGGCCAGCATGTAGTTATCATGGTCATAAAAGTCTTTTTGGAGGGGCTGACATCTGAGCTGAAACTTGAGTATCAAAGAGGAGAGAACATGGTGGTTTCCACTGGACGTGTTAAGGAGCTAGAAATGGGAGGGCTTGGAATATGTCTTGCAAGTGGTGAATACAGTCTTGGAGGATTAAGATAGTGTGAGGATAATAGTCATTGTGAGGATTTGGGCCCAAGTAACTCTATGAACAAAGTTGCCGTTTTCAAAATTCTTAGTGTCTAAGTATATTGGTAAATAGTAAAAAAAGTAAATTATAGATTACAGAGTAGAAATCTTACACATTGATCCTTTACTTCCCGATGATATTAGGGACAAAACTTCATGTGTATAAAGGAAAGTAATAGGCAGAGCACAAGGACAGAGGATAACATTATAACATTCAATCAAATGAGACATTTTGGAATAATGCTTATTTCTGAATAGTCTAAGAAACCTGGCTAGCCACTCTTGAACTATTCCCTCTGCCTCTTTTCCATGCTAGTAGAGATACCATCTGCATAACTTTAACTGGCACCACCCTTATATGACAAAGCATCTTTTCAGGGACAAATCAGGTGACATTTTTCTAGTCTCTAGAGAAAATCTCAAAATTGTCCCCAGGCCTTTGAGGGTAGAAAATAATTATGACAAACACACTACCTTTTAAAATCCAAGATTATGCAAACATTTAATAGTCAAAAGTATTTATACTGCAGTTGGATTAACTGATACAGATAGAGATGATGAAAGTCACTTTATGTACCTATAATTATACATCTCTGCATCTCTAGCTATGGCATATTATATTACGTGTGTATATAATACCGCATCCCTAATAACTGTACACATAACCTATTGTATGATAATCAATAGTCTTGATGCCATTTTGATATCAATATTTTATTAATAAAATAGCAGATCCATTCTTCTGCTAATAGTTTAACTGACCTGAGGAATTAAACATAAGCTAAGAGATCAGTCTGACTCATAAATAATGTTTCATTTATTTTTTACTAATTGCAAAATGAATATATTTAGGGAAAAATATACATAGCATTAAAATAATTCTTGCCCTCTAGTCTTTTTAACTTATTGTTTCAACTTTTTTTTATTCTGGAGATTTTGCCTAAGATAGCTCTTTGTGGAGGTTTGCTTACAATTCATTTTGATGTATATGTAACACAATAAAAGGAAGTAGAATTTTTGAATGATGATTTTATCTGCATCTCTTATATGTATTCTTGGAATTCCTAGACCCTTCTGTATACATTGAGTCCTGAGATATTGGAAAATTATATGACAAACCAGTTCCTACTGGTTAATACCAATTAATACCAATAATTTATTAATTCTCTTTTTCCATCCTGAAAGTATAAGATGGTAAATAGTCCCATATGGGTTCTCTTAAGAAATTTTAACAGTTATTGGGCGCCTGGGTGGCTCAGTTGGTTAAGCGACTGCCTTCGGCTCAGGTCATGATCCTGGAGTCCCTGGATCAAGTCCCGCATCGGGCTCCCTGCTCTGCGGGGAGTCTGCTTCTCCCTCTGACCCTCCTCCCTCTCATGCTCTCTGTCATTCTCTCTGTCTCAAATAAATGAATAAAATCTTTAAAAAAAAAAAGAAATTTTAACAGTTATGTAATTCAGATGAACATTGATATACAATTAAAATTTACATGAATGTGATTGAATCAGAGATCTTTACCCACTCATCTATTGATGAGCATTTGGGTTGCTTTCATAGCTTGGCTATTGTAAATAATACTGCAATAATCATAGGAGTATGTATATCTTTTCAAATTAGTGTTTTCATTTTCTTTGGGTAAATACCTAGTAGTGGAATTATTGGATTATGTGGGTATTTTTATTTTAAACTTTTTGAGGAAACTCCATTCTGTTTTCCATAGTGGCTGCACCAATTTACTTTCCCAATAACAGTGCACAGGGCTTTTCTCTACATCCTTGCCAACACGTGTTTACTCTTTCTTTCTTTCTTTTTTTCTTTTTTCTTCTTTCTTTCTTTCTTTCTTCTAGCCATTCTGACAGGTGTAAGCTGATATCTTAATACAGTTTTGAAATGCATTTCCCTGATGCTGAAAATATGATTGAACATCTTTTCATGTTTCTGTTGGTCAACAGAACTTTCATTCACACATTTTGATGCACTTACAATGTGTCAAAACTTGGAAATACCAGTGTTAAAGAAGAAAAAAAAAAGTCACTGTCCTTCTAGAGTACATGGCCTAGGTAGAAAGGAGACAGAAAATAAACTAGTTAACTGTGCCAAGCAGATTTAGAGAGGTAAATGCCATGACGAAAAACACATAAGATAATGTGAGTAAGTCTAGAGAGAATGAAAGGAAAAAGCCTTTCTAAGGAGATATTTGAGTTGAGATAACGAACATTAAAAGGTAGGAATGTAGACTCAATGCAATTCCAATCAAAATCACAATGGGTTATTTTATGCATATCAACAAATGGATCCTAAAGTTGATGTAGAGAGACAAAAGATCCAGAATAGCCAACACAACATGGAAGAGGAAGAATTAAGTTGGAGGACTGATATTACCTTACTTCAAGACATACTATGGGGCTACAGTAATGGAGACAGTATGATATTGGTAAGAGAATAGATGAAGAGATCAATGGAACGGAGTCCAGAAATAAACCCTCATAAATATAGTCAACTGATCTTTGACAAAGGAGTGAAGGCAATGTAATGGAGCAAAGATAGGTCTTCAACAAACGGTGTTGAGGCAGCTGGATGCCCACATGTTGGTAAAGGTGGAGGCTGAGCATGTGTGGGGAAGGGGGTTGTACGAAAAATCTCTATACTGTCATCTCAATTTTATTGTAAGCTTAAACTGCTCTAAAAAATAATGTTTTTAAAAAGTATTGATGTGGTTATCTGAAGAAAGAATATTTTGAGTAGTGAGAAGAGCAAGAACAACCATTAGGAGCAAATGAGCATTGCCACTTAAAAGACAGAAAGAAGGTCACTGTGGCTAGAGCATAGTAAGTGATGAGAAAGTGGTTAAGTGTCAAGGTCATAGGGGATTTTGTAGGTCATTGTAATGCTTTGCATTCTATCCAGAGTTTGTTAAAAATCCATTGGCGTGTTTGAAGCAGTGAAACTATGATCTGTTTTACATTTTTAGTTTTATTTTTTTAAAGATTTATTTTATTTATTTATTTGAGAGAGAGAGAGAGCATGATCGGGGGGAGGGGCGGGGGGGAATCCCAAGTAGGTGCCACACCCAGCCCAGCACAGAGCCTGATATGGGGCTCATGACCCTGAGACCATAACCTGAGCTGAAATCAAGAGTCAGATACTTAACTGACTGAGCCACCCAGGCGCCCCCTGTTTTACGTTTTTATAGCACAAGATAAGTACATATATAGAGGGAAGACTTTAGGAGACCAAGAGTGAAACCAGGAAAAATGGCTTAGCGTTTATTGTAGTAGTCCAGATAGACAGTTAAGGGAAGAGACACATAATATTTGAGAAATGAAATCTCAAGAAACCTAATGGTACAAAATACTTTAGGGTGTTCAAGGCACAAACTAATAATGTAATTATGAATATGAGTATGATTTCCCTCTGTCTCTCTTCCCACCCCCATGGCATTTCCTGTTTGCTACTTAGCTCCTTCTTTACTGATTTTTCCCTGAAAACTCCCTTCTGTAACAAGGCTCTTAGTTCTTGTCCTCACAAGGACTGATAATCTCATGTCTTTGTGATAACAGATTGTTCCAAGATCTGACTTTATAGTTGGAAAATACACTCTAATTCAATCTCTAGGTGTTGTAGGTCAACACTTGAGACAGAACGTAGAGTTGTGTTGTTGGGGCTCCTGGGTGGCTCAGTTGGTCGAGCGACTGCCTTCGGCTCAGGTCATGATCCTGGAGTCCCGGGATCGAGTCCCGCATCGGGCTCCCTGCTCGGCGGGGAGTCTGCTTCTCCCTCTGACCCTCCTCCCTCTCTCTCTGTCTCTCATTCTCTCTGTCTCAAATAAATAAATAAAAAATAAAATCTTTAAAAAAAAAAAAAAAGAACGTAGAGTTGTGTTGTAATGATTCAGACTCTTCACTCCTGATCCAATCACATTTGGTTCAAAAAAGCAAAACTCCATAGTCTAAATATTAAACACTGAGGTGCAGACTAGCGACAGGATAATGGAGTCCTTCTGTATCTAGCAAATATCTCTGATACAAATATTGCAGAGTCAAATGATTGCCAAAGTTCCTGCTGAAGCATTTCTGATCATAGTTTTGGCTTTGGATAGGTAGGTGTGTTAGTTTTCTATAGCTGCTCTACCAAATTATCAGAAATGTAGCAAATCAAAACAATACCTATTTATTATCTCACTGTTCTCTAAGCCAGAAGCTAGGCATAATGAAGCTGGTTCTCTGCTTCGGGTTTAACAAGAGCAAAATCAAGGAGTTTGCAGGACTGCATTGCTTCCTGGGAGTTTGGGGGATAAATCTACTTTCAAACTCATTCAGGTTTTTTGCAAAATTTAGTTCCATACTATAAAAACAAAAGTGTCTTCACCTTCTTTCTTCCTTTTCTATTTTCCCTCTTCTATTTCTTCCTCTCTCCTTCCCTCCCTCTCTTCCTTCCTTCCTTCTTCCTTCCTTCTTTCAGTTCATAATCTCAAGTAAAGTACATTTTTAACTCACTTACTGATTGATATACACTCTGAATATATTTGTGTCAAGTTCCTACTTATAATAGACTCTTGCTTCCTAACAATTGAAAAATGGATCTTGAAGTAAACTAAAAACTGCAAAAGCACAATTTCTATTAGTCACTTGAAGGCATATATTACCTTTGTCATTTTAAAACAAGACACTTTAAGTATTATAATAAGTACACCCATTTTCTATATACATATTTTAAAATGTGTGTATGTATACAAGTTTCCGCACATGTTAATGGCTAGTACCACCAGCTAACAGAAGCCAAAAGCAGAGTACACTGAATGTAGAAAGTGGTATAGAATTCAATAATGTATGTGAAACTCATTCTGCAGATGGGCCAGATGCTGCAACTTAGGGGTGTTAATCCAGAGGTTTCCCAAACTTTTGAAAAAAAAAAAAAGACATTGAGGCAAAGCCATCTATCTTTGATCTTCTACAATTCATGCAAATACAACAATTGTCTTTTTGTCTGGAAATTCTTACTTAATTCCTAGACTTCAATAACCTCAAATCTTCCTAATACCCGTTTTCATTATGATAGTCGCTCTGATGGATGGTAATACCACATTTTACCTTGCATATATGTATTTTTAAGTGTTTAAAATGTCTTTTAAAAATCTGTTACTAGTTTAACTAGAATCATGATTGATTTTGTTTTCTGTTAGTCAAACTATGGGTGTGTGAATGCCTGGTCCCAATCTTATTTTTAATGTCTGCCCTTTATTTTACTATGAAATTTTATAAAATAGGGGATTTTTTAAAAATACAAATACTACACTATGGCAGAAATAGAAAATCTATTTATCATACTTTTCTGGGTTCTTTATGAACTTAGCACTAAACCTTCTTAAATAAAAAAAAGAAAAGAAGGAGGAGGAGGAAAAAATAGCCATACCCAGACCAACTCCACTGTAGTGGCTTTTTTGGGGGGAAAAATGACAGAGAGAAAGTTACATAAGTATACAGAAATAGAGTATAAATGAATTAGATAGGTAGATCTCTATGTACGTAATTATACATATTATATGTATTTCCAACATATATCTGTATGTTGTATATGTACATATATAAATTATATTAAAGATATATAATTATAGAGAAAATTCCAGATAGACAATACATAATTTCTTTCTTCTCAAATACATATGTACCTCTGAGATGGAAACAGATATTGCAGTTTTATATAAAGGTGATATAAAATATTTAATAACAGTTTGATACAACAACAGCAAACACAAAAACAAGAACAAAATAAATGCCACTCACCTGGATGGATTTTAGCTGTCACAACTTGTTGCCTGCTGTATATTAGCCCTGCTTTTAGTGCAGATGATGTAGACATAATCTTGTAGATAAATTATTTGTATCAACTACTAAGGAGGGATCTATGGATATATAACTGATGACTATACATAACTGATAAAGTTTACATTCCAAAACAATAATCATAAATTTAGGGAGATAAGCTATATGAATAAAAAAAAAACAAACAAATGCTACAAGTGACTACTATTTAGAAATAAAATGTGTTTCAAAGAGGGGGGTATAAATTGAAGATTTCAGGAAGGAGAGAAAATTTGATCAAGGTTAAATATTTCCACTAACATGAAAAATATCTTCATGAGTAAGTAAAAATAATGTTATTTATAGATGTAGTGTGTACTTAAATATTTACACCCTCCTTGGAATGAAATAATTTTTGAAAATGTCATTAACTGAATGTCTGGTGTTCCTTTATACAGATTTAAGCCCAATTATTTGGAAATTGCCATGTTACAGATAATCAGTTAGTTCAGGATGAAGGATCCTTACCTACTGACTGAATAATATTTTCAAACAAAATTGCAAGATGATTTCATCAGCACAGAAAAGAATGTTGACCCTCTTCTTCATTTTTGGCTGAAAATTACCTTTCCCTTTTACTTGAATGATGTCACATATTTCTTTCCATTGTAACTTGAAGGAGGAGCAGTACAAAACCATGTTGAAGCTGGCGTCTGTGTTTCTTTAATCATTTAAGGAATATTGTGCTCCTTATACAATCAAAGACCTTCACAGAAGAACGGATACTGTTCAGTTGATTTGATCATTGTGTATAAACTGAAATGACACTTAAGCCCTTTCTAGTTCCTCCAGAGTAGGTAAATATAAAAGATACTTGTTTGCAATTTGATTAGGAAAAATTGAACACTGGATTTTGAGGAAACCTACAAATATTAGTTTCTAGCACTTACACTCTTCCCCACGTTTGTATGTGTGTGTGTGTGTGTGTGTGTGCTATCCTCCCACATCATCAGCGCCTGTAGAAGGCAGTGCTAGAATATACATCTGAATCCTCCTGCTTACTGAACTGCTCCCTGACCTTTGCAGCCCTGGGCTTTTTACAATGTTTCTATTAGTGTCATCTGATTTCTGGTGCTGTTTTGTCAGACTTCAAAGTGTTGCCTGGCCCAGAGTGGTGCTCAGATAGATTTACTAAACTTTATTTTGAAGCTATAAAAGATATCCCATTGTTTTAGAAGTTATGCTAAATCTTTGCTAATATTTCAGCACTAGTGTTGCAAGCATTAGATCTGTAACTCAGAGAGGAATTTTAAGCTCTTCTTTTCCCCGTCATTTAACTTTCAAACTATTTTTGTCTTTGAATTTAAAGATTCAGTTTGTTTGCTTCAGTGATGTAGCTGGACTGGTTCAGTGCAGGCTCTGATGATATCCTTGCTCAAATTACTCCCCTGGGGTTGGACCATGAGGAGTCTGCCATTGATTGTGCTTCAGGCCCCCGGACCAGTGAGGTTTCTACCTTTAACACCAGATCTGTGTGTGCTCTGGTCTCAGTTCAGGGAGTTGATGCATCTGCCCCCTTTTCAGGCAGGCCTGGAGAACCAGAGGCTCTTTCCTCAGAGGACATGGCTCTGGGAATGTGCCCGGGCTCCACGGCGACAGTGGTTTTAGCTGCACTCCCTGAATATGTTCTCTGAGCTCCCCCGGGAGCTTCTGAGCCATCTGAGTCTATTGGCATCACACACAGCTGTTAGCCTCCCCTGACTGTCAGCTGACTGACCTACTGTTTCAACAATACCCCGGGGACATATGTCGTCTCGCAGCCTGATCCAGACAGAGGTCAGCCACTTAGCAGAGTCTGAGCTGTGTGGCTTGCTTTAATTCTCCGATTTCCCTTGTAAAATCCTTTTCCCCAGTTCTGGGGCTCGTTTTGGTTCTTTGTTTGGTCATTTACATATTTGTTTAGTCACTTGGCTGTGAAATCTGTTTTCCTTACAGTTTGTACTTTCTGATGTCTCTGCTCAGATGTTTTCCTTTATTTTTATCTTTTATCCGGGTTTCTTAAATGCCATCCCTGGGTCAACATAAGCCACTTCTGGGTCAAGGGTTATGATTAAGCTCCCTTAGCCAGCTTGGTTTCTATTCTTGGACATTGGACACATGTGTGCTTTGGGGACTGCTTTCACAGTTCAGCATTGAACCCTGCATTCAGCCAGGGACTGGTAGCTCAGCTTTTCTATCTCTGGTCCCTTTTCCAAGGATGCAGCCATGGGCATGCCCAGCCTTCCAGCCCCCCAGGAATGAGTGTGATTTATTCACACACCTAGTTTCCCAGGCACTGCATTTGGCTCAGAGCAGTGTATAGTTCAGCGGGTGTTCTCCTATTGGTTCTCTTTCTCTGGAAAACCCCCACTGATACAAGGGACATGAGCCAAGGACGGAGGGCAGCTGTAGAGCCTGCAAAAGTCAAGGGAACAAGTGGTCTAGAGCTTCCAGGGAGGAGCGCAGCCCCTCCAACACCAGACTTTCAGCCCAGTGTAACTTTCTTCAGTCTGATCAGCTACAGAACTGTGAGATAATACATATATACTGCTTTAAGCCACTAAATTTGTGCTAATTTATTATGGCAGCAAAAGAACACTAATACACGAGACCAAGCAGATCTATGCCATCCATGATTTGGATTCCTGTTACCTTTGGGGTGAATGAATGAATCGTGATTGGGGAGTGCAGAATTGGACATTTTATTGTCATTGTCACTTTCTATGTATTTAGGAGTTTAAGGTTACATGGGTATGTTCAATTGATGATGAACCCTGAAGCTATAGGCTTATGATTTGGACAATTTTCAAATAATTGAATTAATGATGTGGAAAATAGCTTTAAGATAATCACAAGTATTAAAATCACATGTTTTTAAATGAAAGGGGAATCACATGGAAGATCTAAACTTGAAATCCACTGGAAGAAAAAAAAAAGTTTTCTAAATAAAAGAACTGAACATAAACAGGAATCTAAGGTATGATGAAAGGTATGATGATAAAAGGAAAGGTATGATGATATAAAGGTATATGATATATGAAAGGTATGATGATGATATATGATGATATATGAAAGATATGATGATATAAGGAACATAAACAGGAATCTAAGGTATGATGAAAAAAAAAATCGACCTAAATGATGTTGAAAAAAACCCACCATGAATTTTCATATTCAGGGTTTTTGAACATTTCCCATAAATATTCACATATCTGTGAATACTTTCCAATACATATTTCTAATGAATATTTATGCAAAATAAATTCTATTTCTAATGGAAGAAAATTAAAAAAGGCCTCAGATATTCCTCTTCTGACAATTAATATTAGGAGACATTGAGAAAAATACCCAGAGATTAAAATGAACTTTGAAATGCAAACTATCAATACTAAATCATGTCCATCTTGTAACACATGTGTAATGATGTTCATTTTTAGGTACACAAAAACTGGTAGAGTATACCACCTATTACCCATCTTGGGGGGAAAATACAAAGAACTGTCAAATATTTATTCTTTTTTTTTTTTTTAAAGATTTTATTTATTTATTTGACAGAGACAGAGACAGCGAGAGCAGGAACACAAGCAGGGGGAGTGGGAGAGGGAGAAGCAGGCTTCCTGCTGAGCCGGGAGCCCGATGTGGGACTCGATCCCAGGACCCTGGGATCATGACCTGAGCCGAAGGCAGTTGCTTAACCAACTGAGCCACCCA
>NC_138381.1:5845348-5901409 GCF_054177405.1 Leptonychotes weddellii | reverse complement strand
TTTTTTTAAAGATTTTATTTATTTATTTGACAGAGACAGAGACAGCGAGAGCAGGAACACAAGCAGGGGGAGTGGGAGAGGGAGAAGCAGGCTTCCTGCTGAGCCGGGAGCCCGATGTGGGACTCGATCCCAGGACCCTGGGATCATGACCTGAGCCGAAGGCAGTTGCTTAACCAACTGAGCCACCCAGGCGCCCTCAAATATTTATTCTTAATCTATAAAAAATCAATATAAATAAATACAATATTTGGAAATTTCCAGTACTTAATACTAATTTAGAGCAATGGAATCTAAGTATCTAATGAAATAAATTTGGGTACACAAATTATAGCACATCTGTAAGATAATATAACATGTATCAATTTTGAATTATCATATTCAGTTAATAATATGTACAATATATTGTTAGGTATAAAGCACACTTCAAATTGTGGTTTAATCTCAATTATAAATGTTTGGATATGTTCTTAAGCAGACTTAGGCATTTTCTTTATTTTTCATATTGTCTCTAAAGCATAGATATTGTTTTGTTAGGTATAATAAAATAAATATTCATGAAAAAGAGAATATGCAAAGAGATGAGTCAACTATACTCTGTTAGATACATTAGATTTGAGGGCACTTTCAGAAAAGAAACTAAGCAATCTATTTAATTTTCAAATATTTAAAGTGTTTTGTAAGATGAGGATGTTCACAGATTTACATATTTTAATTTCCTATATATTGCAATTCATCAACTTACTTGCCAAAATATACAGATGCCCTTACATTACATTGTGTTACTTTAAATTTTATTTTCTAAAATTTGTATTGAATCACAAATCAAAAAGTTTGCAATGTAGTTTTGACTAAAACTCAGTAGAAGCTGTTTCCTATTTTATGTTTGACAATAATTTAGCATAATATAAAGTGATGTGACATGAAGCAACATCCCGAACAGAATTCAGTTCCATTAACAAGCTCCATTATAGAAACACAGCTACCTACAAATCAACTATTTTGTGTCAGTTTCATTAATTACTCTTTGGACATAATTGGTGTAATGCTATCCCTTGTCTTACGGTGTTTGAATTGTTTGGCTAGATAAGGCAAGGCACGATATTGAAAAAAGCATAACCTAAATGCAATTTTAAATTACTTGTATCAGTCCACCACTCTAAGAAGGAAGTGCTTTCATTTACTTTATGAAATTCATGACTGTTTTTTTAAATTTTGAGTGAATATTTATTAACAGGTGATTCAGGGAATTCATAATTTTAAAAACACATAATAAGGGGCGCCTGGGTGGCTCAGTCGTTAAGCGTCTGCCTTCGGCTTGGGTCATGATCCCGGGGTACTGGGATCGAGTCCCACATCATGCTCCCTGCTCCTCGGGAAGCCTTCTTCTCCCTCTCCCTCTGCACCCTCTGCTTGTGTTCCTGCTCTCACTAACTCTGTCAAATAAATAAAATCTTTAAAAAAACACCCACACATAATAAATATTAACAAAGATTTACCCTTTTTAAGATATGGTCTATTTCCATGTTATATGTAAAGATGGCCTATATGCCTCCTTTTAGAAGTGTGCACTTCCTGAAAATTAATTTAATACTGAAATTAACACAAATTAACTTTGAGGATTCTTTATACACAGGGAATAGTCATTTACTGCTAAATTTACTATTTATAAAATAAGATTCTTCAATGAGTATAATGCACATAAATAACTCCCTCTAATAATTTGACAGTACATTTTCCTTATTATTAATGCAATTATATTAAACAGAAGTATGATTGCCAATAAAATATTGCAAGCCTGATCCTTAAGTATAAAAATAATAATAAAAATAGTTCATCAATATTTCATCAACACTTTATATATGTTAAGGGTTTTTCTTCCTCTCCCCACTCATGTTTTTGGCTAATTTCAATTAAAAAATAACTTCTGGTATGATTTATTTGTGGCTTTTGTCTAGAAAAAAAGAGTTAAAAAGTCACACCTTGAAAAAAGCAATAATTTATCCATTTAAAATTCAAACATACCCTCTTTCCCTTTCAGTTTTACTATTTAAATAGCTATCTGCCAAAATTACTATGAATAAATTTGTTCCAGCATCATTTAAAAAAATAGTTTTTGAGTCAGTAATTGACTGTGCAAAATGGAATTAACTATGCTAAGAACTCGATTTCGTAAAACTGAAGTTACCATTAATTGAAGATGCATAATACTGTGTATAAAGGAAAACAAAAAAATTGCTACTAATTAAAACATGATGTATCAGTAAGGTCTTGGAGAAAGACAGAAAACAGCAGTTACTTGAACAGAGAGAATTTAATATGTCAGAATTATTAAATAAGCACAACTTGGATTATCATTGAAGATAGATATAGATAGGAAGATAGAAAGATAGATAGAGGATACATGCAAAAAGAGCTGAGAAAAAAATGGGGAGAAGTTGAAATTATTAAAATTTAGAAATCTAGAAGGTACTCACAGGAATGAGACTCACACCTCTGAGGAGAAGACACAGTTAGCTTTCTCTGAAGTAAGATCTTTGATCAGAAGAAATGTTGCATGTTATACCATGACTGTGCATAAAAGATCCCATGTGCCTCTGGATGCTGGATGCTGGATGCTGGAAGAAAGCATCATGGAATGGGAAGCAGCTCCATATACAAAATACTTGTCTATTTCAGTGAAGACAAATTCCTACCTCCACCAAGATGGAAGTGACCCAATGTAATTAACTGCCATCTGTTGGTTGCTGTCCTCCAAGATGTGATGTCTTATTGGGGGCTCAGTATGGACATCAGCTGTTGATAGATTAGGCACTCAGCACTAACAATATCCAGATAATCCTCAGCGGGGGAAGTTATTACTGTTGACCCCATGCAAAGTCTTCATTCCACCACTGTGGCCACTTTGCGCATGGACTCTTTGAGCAAACAATGAAGTGGCTGATAATAGAGGAGGCTGACATATCTACAGAATATGCATCTTGCCAATCTGGTTGTTGAGAGCCTCCTCTGTAATGGATGTCTTTGGTGACATTCGCATTGCTTGCAAATGTTACCATGCTCTCTGCTCTCTGTCATGCTGATACAGCTATCCACGCTAACACCACCCCAGATTCTGGTCACGAATCAATCCATCCTGATTATTTTTTCAAGTCAGAGACACTGAGCCTAAAAATTAACAACCTATGAGGATTCTATGTAGATTATTTCTTCTGCTCATTTCTAAGTCCAGAACAACTGGACACCCAACTATACCACCCAAAATACTTCCTACTTGGAGAATGCACTTTAACCACTGTCTTTCAATGCCACTGTTGAATCATGCTGTAAAGATCCAGGCATCTTTTTTTGGTTAATGTCAGTATATTTTGCTCAGCCATCTCTTAATTACTCCCCCAATTTTTTGTTTGTTTACCTCTTACATCAACTGTTTGTAAAGAATGGTTCATGAGGCCACAGATGAGTATTTAGAGGAGACAATGCATCAAGAGTCACTGTAGGAGTTTGAGCTACCTGGACACATAACTTGGACCTCTAATTGCTCTTGAGGCCAATTTATTATATATCACAGCCATGATAGTAGAATGCATGTTCTGCATATGCAGTATTATGATGTTGTGGGTCAGGTAAGCATAGGTCATGATATAAGATCAAGTTACTTAATGTCCTGTGCTGTCCACCAATATTTTTCAGCAAAAGTTATTGATCTTTTGAAGAGAGCATAGATTTGCTCCCAAACCTAGAATCCTGTGCAGGGTTCCCCTTGGACACCCTACTGGCAAATTCTAACATGATGTGAGCTATACAGCCATGGTGGAGTTTAGATCTAGAGTCCCGGGTGGAATGCCTTAGAACAGGGAAAGAAGGCGGGTTTGGAGCTGACAGACACTGACTTAATGACCGGCCACATAGCATGTCATCTGTTGTAAGCCCACCCTGATTTCAGATATGTTAAATATGAAGTAAAATAAAGGTATGTATTTACTTATTTATTTGCTGACTTGTTTATTCAATTACTTATTTTAACATTTTTCTGAAGTAGAACATACAATAAACTCCATATATTGAAAGCACACAATTTCAAGTTTGACACATTTCTACACCTGCAACACCATCAAGAAATCAAAACAATGAATGTATCCACCATCTCAAAATTTTCCACCCTCCCTAGACCCTTGTCCCCAGCTCACCAATGATCTACTTCCTGACTAATATTGTGTATTATATTTCCTGGAATTTTATAAAAATGGCATCATGCAGTATGGAATCTATTTGCCTGGCTCCTTTCTCTAACAATATTTACTTTCATTCATGTTGTATCCTGTATAAATGCTAATTCTTTTCATTGCTATGTAGTATTGAATGTGTGGATGTGAAGCAGTGTACATGGATCGATTTTTTGAGTGGCATCCAGGTTTGACTAGTGCATGAGTTACTTTTATCAACTTGGGAAAATACCTAGGAATGTAATCCGTAAATGTTATATTTCGTTTTCATTCAGGCAAAATATTTTAATAACTTTGCTTTAAACTTCCTCTTTGATCTATAGTTTACTTAAAAGTGTGTAATTTAATTTCCATATTTTTGGAGCTTTTCTGGCTCTCTTATAATCATTCATTTTTTGTTAAATGCCATTATGCTTTGAGAACATAATTTGCATTCTTTTTATTCTTTTGAATTTGTCTTTTTTTTAATGGTCAAAATATGTTTTATCTTGGTGGATGCTCCAAGCATACTTGAGAGACTGTGTGTTCTCTCTTGCTTATTGGCTCATTAAATGACCATTATGGCAAGTTTGCTGATAGGGTTTTCAGGTCATTACATACTTATACATTTTTGGCCTAATTGCTCTATGAGTTGTTGAGACTAGCATATTATAAACTAGAGCCAGAGCTGTGAATTTGCTTATTTCTTCTGTTTTATGTGCTTCAAATCTCTGTTGTTAGATGCATAGTTGGGACTATTATGTGTTCTTTGAGAGTCACTAGCTTTTTCGTTATAAAATATCTGCCTTTATCACTAATAATATTGCTTGTTCTGAAGTCTGTTTTGTCAAATATTAATGCAATGACTCCAGCCTTCTTTAAGTCAGTATTTTGTGTGTTTGATCTTTACCGTCCATGGACTTTTAATCTATATTTGAAGCATGCTTCTTAGACATACCATATTAAAATCTACCACCTTGTTTGTTGTCTACTTTACCTTGGTGCCTTGTTTCCATTTTCTTCTTTTTCTGGTTTCTCCTGGTTAATTGAGCATTTTGCTGTTGTTAAGAGACAATTTTCTCTGTGTCTCTTACACTTCTGTATATTTTCTGAACAAAACCTTTGGCAACTTTTGCTCCATGCCACCCTTTCAAATATGTCTGTAGAGAGAATAGTCTTGGAAAAGTGGATAGATGGATAGATGGATAGATAGATAGATGATAGATAGATAGATAGATAGATAGATAGATCTCTTTCTGTGGGACACTTTATCCAAGATAATAAAAATATCGTCTCCTTCCAAAACAAAGTTTGTGCACTTTCGATGGCAGCCTTCTTGGGGTTTCTTCTCCTTACCACAGCCCACGGTGTGAGCACGTGTTAAATGACACTTGACACATTGCCCTGTGGGAATCGGGGACTGAAGGCATGCATTATGGGTTGAATGATTGTGTCTCTCCAAAATCCATATGTTGAAACCCTAATCTCCAATGTGATAATATTTAGAGATAGGGACTTTGGGAAGGCAATTAAGGTGGAGACCTTATGATGAGATTAATGTTCTTATAAAAAGAGACACCAGAAAATTAAAGAAAAAAGATTTGCTTGAGTTCTCCTTAAGGTAAAACACTAAGATAAGAAAATCATTCCTCAAAAGATAGTTATTACAGTTACTAATCATAATTATTTTAAATAATCTTGTTTTAGAGAATATCGTGAAAAATGATTCAATATAGAGACAGGTAAGGTTTGGGCCAGTGGCTAATGGTTGGTTGTCAGCATTCATCTTCCTCACAGGTATTTTTCAACCACAAGGTGAATGGCAATTGCTCAAATTTGGCCCCTGGAAATGGATACATGAGGTCCTGCACAGTGGGCTCTGTAGGGTTTAATATCCTGCTCCCAAAAGGGGCACATTTAGGCTAGTGGTTGCTGTAAGGGTCTCAAAGTAAAGACTTAACTGCCACCGGGACACTTTTGACTCTCGATGCCCAGAGATTACCACACTGGCTGGGATAATCCACCATGACCAGCAGCAAGAGGTAGGGTTTCTTTTAAATAATAGGAGCAATGAAAGATAAACAGAATGGGTCTTCAATTTGGGTGATAGCTTTACTCCCATGCCCTGCTGTACTAGTAAACAGTCCCACATAGCAACACCGGGCTGAAAATAGCAAGGTTATCAAGAGCTCAGATTCCTCATGAATGAAGGGTTTGATCATACCACCAGGCAAGCCGCCAGGCATACTGAGCTGATAGTGAGGGACAAGAGGAGTTTAGAGGGAAGAGTGGAGAGGGAGGGAATGGAAACAGCTCCATGACCCCTGGAAGAAGGTTCTGTAGTTCAGACTAACTTCTATCTGCCGGGTGTCCCCTCAGCAAGAAAGGGCCATGGGGACCATGGAGGAGGTGTTTCCTGAACCTGTGTGGTGAGGACAATCTTTGCGCCGTAATGAGTCATCTGTAGTGGCCATGGGATGTGCCTCAAAGACCTCCAAATCTTTGGACTGAGGCTTCAGCTACTGCCCTCTGAAGTCCACTGCTGAATTTTCACTGAGGCTATCTTTCCCACAGGGCTGCTTCTTGCCAACAACTAAGTGTCATTAGTCAACAGATAAAGGAGATTCATCCTTGTAAGATAGGTCTGTTCCTCTAACGGGTGACCTTGGCTCAAAGATACTTCCTTGTGTCTCCTGAATTTTCCTTCTGCTACACTGTGATCCACGTTTCCATAAAAAATTCCTCCCTCTTTCCAGCATTTGAGGTCAGACTTGAATCACAATATGACATTAGATCGCAAATAAAGTCCTTTTTCTCTTAATTTCCCCCCAACGTCTGATTTTCAGATTAATCTGCTGATAAACTCTTCAGTTATCTCTCCTACTATGCCACAGGCCACTCCTTATTCTTTATGATAATTTTTAATTTAATGAATAGCACTCTTAATGTCACAATTCTTTATGATATTAATGTCCTTACTGATGATCTTTGCAATAATCTAGTGTCTCAGATCCTTGAATTTCTCTTCTAATTATCTTATTGTGTAGTATACCTCAGTCACTAATTCTCATTGTCATGTACTAGAACTCTTTGTTACCTATAACTTTAATGCCTCCATACTTTCAGTTTCAGATTTCCTGCTCTCCCTCCCTCTGCTGTATTTCCATGTTACAACACTTGAACTCTACCAAGACACACATGGTCACTGGTGCTATCTCATTTTTCATGACTTCATGCATTTGGTATCTTCACTTCCCAATACAAATTCCATGAGCCTTTGTTTTATTCAATCCCATGCTGAGACCTTCTTATCTTTGCCTGGTTAATTATAATTGGGATTAAACTGAACTTTCTATGTTGTTTGGCAATTGAACTTTGCTGGAAAAAAATATGACAACTACGTTGATTAACATCACTTAAAATTAATTGTCATGAATCTAAAACATGCCTTTAGGGTAATGTGGACCTCTTGAGGACAAACTTAAATGACCACATCTGAGACAATCTAGCAAAAACCAAAGTGATAAAGTTTGTGTCAGTAACCAGAGAAAGGTATGAGTAGGAGAATGATAGTATTTTAAGTGGCTGCAATGCTCACTCTTGAGTGGAGCTTTAAGGAGATGATGTGAGTGAAACTGGAAAGTGGGCTAGTTCTTCAGGAGGCGGTTGCAAGGACAAGATTGTTAGGGGCCTGGACATCCTGAGAGTATATTCAATAATGGATCAAATCAAGTCAGAAAACAAACAAACAAACGTAGGGCTTATAAGGGAAAACAAGAACTAAATTCACAGATGACCAAGAGTTAAATTCTTTTGAGGGAGGTCATTGTGAGCTGCGAGGAGGTCATCTGATGACCCTCAGGCTGGACTCCAGCAACTGAGGCTCTCCACCCCTGCCTTGTCCTTGGAATGTGCCCTCGCTTCCCTTCCCTGTTCCCATAAGCTGCCCCAAAGATGCAGTCTGGCGATAGAAATGTGGTGCTGAGACCATCTGGGTAGTATATGTGACTGAATCCACTAAGTCCTCTCTATATAATCTTTTAAGATTCTGGCTGGTGGGTTCAGGGATCTACTGGTCTTGTGTCTGCCCAAGAGCAGCTCCATACTTAAGTTCTTGCTCATTAGACCTGCCACCTACTGATCTGGAGTGGCCTCCCTCTTTCCTCTATCTCTTCCTCCCCTACGTGCATGAAGCCTGTTTCAGATTACTCACCAGAAGTTCCAGAGGAGCTTGCTAACTAACATTTCTTCTTCAAATTTTACTGTAAAGTTTGAACCCTGGACTCCTTTTCTACTGGAAAAATTCCTCATACACAGATGTTCAGTGCTCTATTGAGAAGTTTAAAGTTAACCCATGCAAATATTTGAATATCCGAACATTGGCAGCAAGGTGATGTTTGGATCCTAAACTATAGGTAAAAACTAATTATTATTCATTCATTCACTCCCACATTCATTCATCTATTGCCTGTATAGTTATTGAATCTCTACCACATGTGTGGTGCTATGCTATTACCCCTTTGAATATCGACGGTAAAAAAGATTCCTACCCTATTCCTGAGGAGAACAGAAGCCCACAATCATAAATTATGTTTCTTATTTAAAACTTTGTGACAATACAGCCATCCATGTACGTCTTTGCTAAAAGCTAATTTTGCATAAGAGCAACACAAAAATGGGTTTTGATACACATACGCATACCATTGATCAACCTATAAACAAAGCCTTTAACATAAAACAAAAACCCTTTATTTGGATGTACACATTGCCAAAAATCTTACAGACTATTTTAAGATTTATGACAGCTTTCACAGCATTCTCTTTTCAGGGATCCACTTGAGTGCATTAACTTTGAAAAGAAACTGTTTGGCTTGAATTGTGAGTATGACTTCACACAATAAAAGCAAAGGGACCGATAGTGCAGTTCCTTTCTTGTATATCAATACACAAATATATACATATTGAACCATGTCTTGGTGCTTTCAGGTAGCTGCAGGTTCACTTTAAGTTCAAGTAAAACACAAAGAGGCTTGCCTGTCAAATTTAGGTGTTAGTAAATTGTGAAATATTAGTTGACACAGTGTCAAAAACTACAACAAAGGACCCACTGTAGTATCTTTATTACACTAAAAAAAAAAAAAAAAAGGTATGAGTTCCAAATCTGGTGAGAATGATTTTGCAGAGTTCAAACTATTATATGGTGATGACTGGAAAGCTCAGTGTATGATTTTCAAAGAGATGAGTAATACAGATATTCCAGAAATAACTAAAACATATTCAGGCAGGTTTAGCTGAAACAAATACTTGTGAAGTAGAGCTAAACACCCTGAAATGTCATTCAGGTTCTTCAACAACACTGCATCACACATGCCATTTAAAGTCTACAGCTCATCCCACCACCCCCATCATCATAGGGCCGCCTGAGTGGCTCAGCCAATTGAGTGCCTGACTCTTGGCTTCAGCTCATGGTCTCAAGGTCATGGGGTTGAGCCCCGCTTCAGGACTCCACACTCAGCTGGGAGTCTGGGATTCTCTCTCCTTCTCCCTCTGCCTCTCCCTTGCTCGCACTTTCTCTCTAAAATAAATGTCTTTGGGGCGCCTGGGTGGCTCAGTTGGTTAAGCGACTGCCTGCGGCTCAGGTCATGATCCTGGAGTCCCGGGATCGAGTCCCATATCAGGCTCCCTGCTCAGCAGAGAGTCTGCTTCTCCCTCTGACCCTCCCCCCTCTCATGCTCTCTCTCTCTATCTCATTCTCTCTCTCAGATAAATAAATAAAATCTTAAAAATAAAATAAAATAAAATAAATGTCTTAAAAAAAAAAAAAACCTCTATGGCTCAAGTATAAGCATCTAAAAGTAGAAAATTATGGCATTTTCTTTGACTATTCCATAGGGTTATTCTGTCATTCAGTCAACAAATGTATGAGGAGGGAAAAAGAAAAATGGGCTTCTTTATCTACTACTTGAATAAATGGGCCCATTGTCAGAACCTGATGTTTAATCCTAAAATAATTAGGAGGTTTAGAAGAAATTATTTGGCCTAATTACTGTTCACTATTATAGTTGATCATCTACAACCCTAAGATATAATTATTAATCTCTATAATAACTCCATGAGGTAGGTTTCCCTATTTTTCAGATGTGAAAACCAAGTCTAGGGTTAAATACATCAATCAGGGTAATATTAACTTCCATGCCTGGCATTCTGGCATTAGGAATAAAATGTGGATCTGTTTGATATCCAAAAACATGGGCTGATATGTGGTTGTTCTTAAGTTAACAATTTTAAGATGATAAAAATCTTGAGGGGATTAGAAGAAAGAAAAGCTTTTCTTCCCGTACAGGTAGATCATTAAAATGTATTGAGGGTATTTTAGTGGAGAGCATTAACAAAGAACTTTGGAGGAAGATTTAAAAAATAACCTAGTCCCTGGGTTGATATTAAGAACATTCAGTTAAGGGGGGGGTGCCTGGGTGGCTCAGTCAGTTAAGCATCTGCCTTCAGCTCAGGTCATGGTCCCAGAGTTTCTGGATTGAGTCCTGAGTTAGGCTCCCTGCTCAGCGGGGAGTCTGCTTCTTCCTCTGACCCTCTCCCCTCTCGTGCTTTCTCTCTCTCACTCTCTCTCTCAAATAAATAAATAAAATCTTTAAAAAAAAAAAAGAATATTTAGTTAAGGGGTGCTTGGGTGGCTCAGTTGGTTAAGCACTGACTCTTGATTTCAGCTCAAGTAATGATCTCAAGAGTCATGAGACCCATCCCACTGTCAGGCTTTGTGCTCTGTAAGGAGTCTGCTTGGTATTCTGTCCCTCCCCCACTTGCTCTCTCTGTCTCTCTCTCTAAAATAAAAAATAAAATTTTTAAAAAATATTTAGTTAATCTTGCTGAGGAAATTAAGTTATTTAATTAAACCTAATTTAACAAAATATAGCTCATGTTTCGATATCGCCTCTACTGAACTTAACACTTGATAGGACAATGTGGTCTTGCCTTCTGACATCAGAAGTTGTTCAGCGGACATAAATGCAGTATAGAGAGGCTTCCATACCACATTTATCTTCTTAGGTGCATGGTCTTCTATAACTTCTGTAGCATAGTAGCTGCTCAACAAATGTTAAAATAAACCAAACTGATATCATACTCGAAGAATATTCCTGTACATAAAGATGTAAACTAATCATGTTTTGCTTAACCTCTTGTTTGGCTATAACTTTAACGTATTTCCTCCTTAAGATAAAATTCACTGAGCTATAATCATACGTAAATATGCTCCTGATAAAATCTACCACATTGACACTATATAGTCAATGTTTGATAATGAATATCATTTTTATTTTGGGTTTTCCTATCAAATACACTTTACTGTATTGGAGCTAGTACTTTAATAAGTAATAAGTTATGATTAAAGGAAATATGAAATTGTATATGAATATTGTACTAAAATTGAATTCTGGGAAATTCAAACTAAATTCTGTTAATAAGGGAAGTCTAGAAAAGTACTTTCTAGAACCCAAACCTTACTTCTGTGATTCAATTAAATTAAATCACATGAAATTGGGGCTTTTAAGTAAAAATGGGTCACTATCATGAGAAAAACTTTTTGGGGGGACAAAGATGCTCTGAAGTGACATTAAGCAGTAATTCTTCCTTCAAAATCCGTACTAAAATGGAAGTATAAATATGGTGAACGGCCTTTTGAATTTAGTGTTGTTATTTTGTTTTTTACATGGAGCTCTGGGCTGAATAAAAGAAACTCAATAATGAAGTTCAACTATATCTCATAGCCACTGTAGGATGGTTATCATGGTTTTCTTACACCGCATAAAATACAAAATCAAATGTACCCAGGTGAGGTGGAAAGACTCACATTTTTTATGAAGTATATAAAATGTAAGTCATTTCCTTGGAAGTGCCTAAAATCAATAGTTTTAAATCTAAGATTAAAAAAAGCAGAGTACTTAATTTCTGTAAATATAATGTATTTTTCTGACATACTTTTTCTACTATACTCTCCTTCTTGCCTCCTTCCTAACTGCTTAGGCCCACTGAACAATAACTATTGTGCTGTATTTTGAAAGGAAATGATTAGTGGTGTTTTACTAACTAAAAACACTAATCCATTTTCAATACCATTATTTAATAAAAGGAACCAGGCTCCAGAATCCTTGGAGAAATGGCCAATTATAGGAGGAGAGCTGCAAATATGCAAGATGAACCTGGACCATCTGGTAAGTGGCAAAATGTAAGGAAGTATTCAAACAGAAAAAAAAAATCAAATCAAACAAATGAAAACAATGAGGAGGATATATCAGAGGATACAGGACCCAAATGAAAGAGCTCCCAATGACCAAAGCTGGAACAATTTGAGAAACAAAATAAAGTTGTTTTGCATTATAACTTAAAGTATGACATAAATACCCATGAGTTCAACTGACATAAGTAAATGATGAAATAAATGAATGGGAGAGAGAGAAATCTGTGCAGAAGGATTTCAAGTGACTTATGTAGATACTCCTTAAGAAGATGGGGCATAACTTAAAATATCTCACTTCTTAACTATGAGTAGCACATACTGATTTCCTTGAAAAAAGCACAATATGGAAAGGAGAGACAAAGACCAACTTCACAGCAGAAAACGCTGACAAATACTACCTCAGGAGGTGAGCGAAGGTAACAGCAGCTGTAATAATTCATGTGGATACTACGTACTTCTAATTTGTAGTGATGAATGTGCACTTAGCCTCTGTGGTCTTTCTCCCCAAAATCCATATCCACTGTCTAAGCATGAGAAAAATCATCGGGCAAATCCCAGTTGGGGAGCATCCTACAGAATACTTCACTAGTTCTCAAAACTGTCAAGATCATCAAAAACAAGGAAAATCTGTAAAATTTTCAAAGCCAAAAGAGGGGCCTGAGGAGACATGACAACTAAATGTAATGTAGTGTCCTAGATGAGATTCTGGAACAGAAAAAGGAAAAGGGGTAAAAATCAAGGAAATCTGATTAGAACATGGACCTTGGGAGATAATAATAGATCAAATATTTATTCATTGATTGTGACAAATGTACCATACTACCATAAGGCATTAATGAGGGAAATTGGATGTGGAATATATGGGAATTCTATATTATCTTTGCAATTTTTCTATAAACTTAAGAACATTTTTAAAAAGTGTGTTTAAAAACCTAGTCATCCCAGCATGATTTTTATAGAGATACACAAGCTTATTCTAGAATTTCTATGTCGTGGCAAAGTATCTAGAACAGCTAAAACAATTTTGAAGAAAAAAGAAAGAATTAAGTGGGAGGAATCAGTCTATCTGATTTCAAGCCTTATTATACAGCCAGAGTAATCAAAAGAATTTCCACAGGGGACAGACACATAGATCAATGTGGCAGAACAGAGAACTCAGAAATAGAACCACAAAAATATGACCAATTGATTTTAGACAAAGTTGCAAAAGAAATTTAATGGAGGAAATATAGCCTTTTCAACAAATGGTGCTGGAGCAATTAGATATCCATAGCCAAAATAATAAATTTCTACCTAAGTTGTACACTTCATACAGAAATTAACACAAATGGGCCATGGATTTAAATATAAAGCAATAAGCTGTAAAACTTTTAGAAAAGAAAAACAGAAGAAAATCTCAGAATCTAAGGCTAGGTGAAGAGTTATTAGATTTGACACCAAAAGCACAATTCATAAAGCAGTTGACATATTGGACATTAGTAAATTTTTTTAATTGTTCAGCAAAGACCTTCCTAAGAAGATGAAAATACCAGCTACAGAAAAGGAGAAAATATTCAAATAAACAAAGCCAATAAAGGACTAGTAACTAGAAAATACAAAGAAATCTCAAAATTCAACAGTAAAAAAGCAAATAACCAAATTAGAAAATGAGTGAAAAACATGAGACATTCACTAAAGAGGATGTACAGATGGCAAATAAACACATGAAAAGATGCTCAACATCATTAACCACTATTCCTATATTCACTACACATCATTTTGTTTGAAAGAAGAAACACTTACTGCAAGTGATGGAGAGATGTATTTCTAAAATAATGATGAGCAGCATTCTGGCATATACTCATTAAGCTGAAATCTTTAAGATGTTTAATAAAGTTAGCAAAATTTTAATGTATTAATTTGCGTATTTGGAACAAGGTATAGCGAGATCATTTATGAGTTGATATCAATGTTCTGCTTAGGAAAACCAAGAAGATAAACATGTTTCTGAATGAATGCATAGGATCAGATTGTCCAATGTGATACAAATCAGAGAACTTAGTATCAGGCTTTACTAAACAGATTCAAAGACATAAGTCATTAGAGACCAGCCTTCCAAAGTCCAGGGTCTAAGGGAGAAAACTAATTAAGACTATAGATGTAATTACTTTCATGTCTTAGTTTCTTGTTAATATATCTTATTACTTCTGTGTATCCTCTCTATAAATCTCCACTCCATCTGGAAAATGAATGACATAGATTTTTGCTGTTCCTCACCATGACTGTTTTATTCAGGATGAGAAACTCAGTCAGAACATTTGTTTATTTCTAGGGAATTGGCTTTCAAAATATAGCTTTATTCAGTAATAAACAAAAGTTTTAAAATAAGATTTTTAAAAGGTACACTAGGTAAAATTCCTGACATATTATTAATAGACCGGGCACTGTTTAGTATATCCATCAGAGACTACCTTGATATATTTATAAGTTGGACCTCATTTTATCCTCTTCTTCCCTTGTATGTAGCACCATAATAATTGATTATTGGTGGGTTAGTAACCAATGATGGAACAAACATTTGTTTCCTGCATATCTCAGTTGTGGTGCTAAAGTGGAAATGAAAATACTTATTTACCATAGATTTAAAATGCTATTATAAACATAACGATGAATATATTTGCTTTAACTACTGACAGGCTTTTTTTAGTTTAAGATTGCTAAAACTTTATACTAAATACCAGAACTCCAACTGGCCAAGAAATTGACTCATATTGGAGAGTGTAAGTGACTTCTAGCCAAAACTGTAAAGGTTGCTGTGTTTCTTCAGAATGAAGCACTGGGAGATGATAACAGTTTTATTTTAATGTTTCTTAGTTTGCATAGTCATAATCTTGACCTACATTTGTGTAATAGACATGAGATGGAATTTGCAATTATAGAAGGGAAAAAGGAAAGAGAGAACAGAGGGAGAGGGTAGAGGAAATGACAGGTTTTTGAATCGATTACATTTAAAACAAAACAACCACTGTTTAAACAATGAGAACCTCAGGAAAGGGTTTATAAAATTATTTAATATCTTGAAATCACTCTTGCCTGTGCCGACGTAATTTTGAGTTTAAAAGGAACACCAACTCACAACGATGGTGTTTCTAAACAACACGGCTGATGATGGAGTGTGAAAGAAGCACAAGGAAAATCACATGTAATGGACATTTATTTGGGTAAGCAGGTGTGAAAAATGCCCCAGGGAACTGAGTGCCAGTGTGTAGAAATATCTCAGACTCTGAGCACTTGTAATTATGCAGTCTTTCCCTGTGGGCTTACTTGTTTATTTGTCTGTTGGTGGTTGCCTGAACTTTTTAAATTAAAATTTTGATGAAAAGAAAGTTCCTGCCTTAAAACCATACTTTACAATCCTGAAAAGGACTCCAGAGAACAATTTTAAGGTTTTATGAAGATATTTTTAAAAATCAGTTTTATTTTTATTGTACATTTCATTTTTCTTTTTGCTGTGGTTAGGAGAAAATTAATTTAGAAAATAAAAGTAAGTGGCCCCCATCGTCTTCCAAATTGTTTTCTTTGTACTTTATGCAAATTAAACCTGGTAAACTTGACTATGGTGGAAATTTAGTGGTGTTTAAAGACTGGTTAGGACTGGAAGGATATATTAAATTTTTCTCTTTATAAAAGAGTAGCATATCAATTGTTTTAAGAATACCTTTTATTCTTTGAGATTTTTTTCATTTTTTTTTCATATAAATACAGTTTCTGTGAACAGGGAATTTGTAGAGATAAAGAGAAAAATAAGATTCTTTGCTAAGGTAACAATAAAAAGTAATTTTTTTTAATTTCATGTACATTAGAATCTATAAAAACAGGATAGAAAAATATATAGAAAAGAAAAATACAACTTACATAGAAAATGAAAAGAAACTCCATAAAAAAGGGAGATAGAGACGACTGTAAAAAAGCATTGCTAATATGATATTTTCATTTCCAATCTTGTCTGATGTATATTCAGTCTCTCTTGCTGCAAATATCCAAATATTTCTAAAGTACCTACTTATCACTTTTCATGTACAGTTTTTTAATGCAACATTGAATTTTACCAGCAGAATTATAGAGATAATTATGTCTCTTAATTCACCACCCTAAAACAAATGAAAGGAAATTTTCCATAAGATCTTTAAGCTCTAGAACAACACGGACTCAATAAATTGAGAGATAAAAAAGTATAGTATTAAGAATACATGATGGCATTAAGAGGGAGGTTACAAATCTAAAGAAATGAAGCAAGTTCAAAAATGACCTTATTTCATTAATAATGTAAAATGCAGAAAAATGTAAGAAGAGAAAAAAGCTTAAATTAGCCACAGAGAATACAGAGGAATAAGACAAAGCAGGTAAAGCAATCTGAAAGAAGTTATACAGAATCCAGATAAAAATTATTTGAGATAAGGATAACTATTCCATTTATAATGTAGAAAACACATGTCAGCAAACTAGAGAGACAGGTCCTCAGTCTGATAAAACATATCCACAAAAAAGGACCTGCAGCTAATGCTATCTTTAATGGTGAAAGTTTGAATATGTTCCTCCTAAAGTGAATAACAAACCAAAGTTATCAGTTCTCCTTACTTCTATCAACATGATACTGAAGGAAAGAACCACATGAACAGAGTAGAGGAATTAAAAAAAATAAATAAACAAAAGGCATAAGTATTGAAGAAGAAGAAGAAAAAAGTAACAACTGTCTTTATTTGCAAAAGACATGTGGGTGTAGGTAGCAAATAGCCAATAATCTGCAATAAAGCTAATGTAGCTGATCATGAGTTTAGCAACATTTCAGGAGAAAATATCCATATAAAACATTTGTGTTTCTCTATATTAGCAATGAACAATTGACAATTGAAATATACGCAGTACCATTTAAAATCAAGTTGAAACCATGAAATACCAAGGGATAAATCTACAAAATATATCAAATATATGTGCTTTAAAATTTTTTAAATAAAAATAAAATATATTCAAAAAGACCTAAGTTAATGGAGAAATATACTATGTTCAAGAATTTAAGAGTTAATATTCTAAAGACATCAATTATCTTGAAACTATGTATAGAGTCAGTGTGATCCAAGTAAAAAATGTTTAGAGGTTTTTAAGCAGGTTTTACAATTTTTGTGGAAATACCAAGACCTACATAACAAAAATAATTTTGGAAAAAAAACAACTATGGAGGCCTTACACTGGTTAGTTTCAAGACTGGAATGAAGTCACAGTGATCACTGTAGTCATATAATATTGGTATTTGGGTAAGAAGAGTCCATAGATGAATAAAAATAAACAGAACACAGAAAGAAACCTACATAAATGGGATTAATTGGTTCTCAAGAAAGGTATTTCAATGTTGATGATAATATCTTCAACAAAATAGACTTTCAAATGCAAATAAGTAAAGCTCCATCCATACCTCATATTATAAAAAAATCAACTTGAAATGGATCATGGACCAAAATCAAAACCTAACATGATAGATATTCTGTAAGAAAACATAGGTAAAGTCTTTGTAAACTTAGGATATGCAAAGATTCTATCCAGCGTGTATAAAAAGCAGAGACCTTAAAAATTGGGTCTTTGGACTTCATCAAAAGACACCAAAAAGAAAATAAAAGCACAAAGCACAGACTGGGAGCAAATGTTTGTAAACACGTATCTTATAAAAGATTTGTATAGGAGTGCCTGGGAGGCTCAGTCGGTTAAGTGTCCGACTCTTGGTTTTGGCCCAGATCATGATCCCATGGGTCCATGAAATCAAGCCCCGTGTCAGTCTCCCCGCTCAGCAGGGATTCTGCTTGAAGATTCTCTCCCTCCGCCCCTCCCCCCATTTGTGCCCCATCTCGCTCTCTCTCCCCTTCTCTCTCGCTGAAATAAATAAATAAATAAATCTTTAAAAAATAAATAAAAGATTTGTGTCAATAATATATATAAAGAACTAAAAACTCATTAAAATACTTGAACAGATGCATTATCAAAATATATTATTTGGATAGCAAACAAGGTAAACCACATAGAAAGATGCTTTCCATCAGTACTCATTAGGAAAGTTCATATTAAAATCATCATAAGAAAGCACTACACAGCTACTAAGATAGCTAATATGAGACAAACAAGCAAAAATTGACAATAGCAAATGCTTAAAATTAGACAGAGCAACCGGAACATACATTGCTGATGGAACTGCAATGCAACAGTCACATGGAATATTCTTAGGTATTTACCCAAGAGAAATGTAAAATATGTCCATACAGAGATCTGTAAATGAATGTTTATAACAGCTTTATTCACAGTAGCCCAAACTAGAAACAAACTAAATATTCACCAGTTTATGAAGAGATAAACAAACTGGGGCATATTGGATTAACGGAATCTGTGCTGGGAGTACAACGGACGGAACTGTCATATGAAACAACACGGATTAATCTCAAAAGTATTTTGGTATGTGGGAAAAAAACCCATACCATTTATAAGACGTTCTAGAAAGCAAAACTATAGTGACAGAAGCAGAATTAGCAGTTGTCAGCGGCTGGTTGGGAAGGTGAGATCTACTGTCAGGAGCATGAGGGAAGTCTTTGGAGTTGCAGGAATATCTGTCTCTCAGCTGTGGTGGCAATCATCCTTCATATTTGTCACTACTCATCAAGCTTTGCCCTCAGCCTGGGTGAATTTTACTGTTTGTAAATTTCACCTCATTCAAATGGACTTAAAATTTATTTATAGAAGAATCTATAACCATACTTTGTAGAGACATTCGGAAAATTATGAAATGCATTTTCCTGAGCTTGGAAAAGTGTCTCGCATTGTTTCATTAATTTTCTCTTCATTCTTAGAAATTTCCTATTTCCATTATGCTTTCCTTATCTATAACTGAGGTTTGGGTCTTTCCATTTGCCATAAAATAAAAATAGTCTGTTCAGTGCTGGCCTTGGGTCTGAAAGGAAGTTACTGGGTCTCCGTATCTGCAAGAATACAGACAGTGTCTCCAACCTTCTTGCCACCGGAGGCCACGTTTGATGCCTCTTCCTCCCCACAGCAGGTATGAGCTGGAGAGGCTGACTGTGGAGTGCCGCCAAGTTCTAACAGCTGGACCGGCCACAAGGTAGCCTTTGAGGTCTGTGGTTGCCATGGTTACTGGCATGACCAAATTTGAGTACACTGCTGCTTTAAAACAAAGAATTTTTAAATAGGGTTGATCTTATTCCATCAGAACATGGATTATAGCAGTCTTGACATCAGAGAAGGTGTGACATGAATTTTATATGGCTAGAATAAATACATTTAAATTCACTACAATGTTTTTTTTAATTGTCTTTCATTTACCTGAGGATAAAATGAAGAAATGTGGCCCTGATAATGAAGCATTGACATTGACTCACAGAGACCCAAAGTGTCCATATGGTCACCCCATTAAAAGGAAGAGAGGGAGACCAGGAGAGGTCCTGACTAGAATGTGGCTCACTAGAGTTCCACATGGCCACAGAGCTACTCAGTGGTTATTTGTCTGGTACCCAACTGTACAGTTGGACTGATATATTTAGCAGTTGCATAACCCCATTTGGTTTCCTGTTCTGTGGGTAAGACCCATCAGTGTAAGAAAGCGCTGAAATCACACCCGCGTCAAGATAGTAAATGAAAACCAATTATTGCATCCTAGGTCGAGAGTAGGAATTAGTGTCACCTTAGCAGAGTTGGTGGTCACCATCAACTCTCTGTTTAATTCTCCGGTCTGATCCCTGCAAAAATCAGACAAAGCCCAGAGAATGACTCTAGAAGACTGTACCATCCAGAACAGTTGGGCTCTCTGAGTGCTGGGGTGGACTTCTAAAGGCGTACTTAAATGGCCTGTCCAGAGGCAATACTCTGAATAGCTGTGGTTCTGTCCTTCAGGGTGTCATATTTGTAACCTATCCAAGATTCCTATATGGTGTTTTGTGTTCAGTAGAAGAAAATGTGGGTTGAAGAACCAAGGTGTGGACACACAAGTGGCTCTATTCACCACCGCTTCCAATGTTTCACTGAGGAATTTTGTGTTTCCTATCCCGGCATTGCTGGGCTTTGCAGAATTGAAGTTCCCATGCCCTGAGGAGACACATCCTAAGGACCCCAGTGAATACAAGTTAGAGTTGCTGCCAGGGAACTTTGGACTTCTCATGTGCAGAGACCATGACTGGAGTAAGAAGTCACCCCAGATTGGCAGTAGTTCTTGACCCTGGTCAGAAGGAGCAGGTGGGGCTGATTTTACACCATACACATAAGGAGGAGTCCATCTAGAATGGAGATGGTCCACCTGGGCCCTCCTGGTATTCCTTTTCTTACTGTAACTGTGAAAGTGGTAACCCCAGGCAGAGCTAAATTGTTCAAAGTTCAGAAAAGAAGTTCTTTTAAAAGCTGAGGTCAAGAGAAAATCATGAATAAATAGGGAATGAGGGAGAGAATGAGTACCAAGTGTGGCCCCAAGGTCAACTTCAAAGTGATGACTGTAATGCTTCCCTTCTATCCTCCCTGCTCTCAGTTCCCCTCCAGGCAGGAGTTGCTTCCTGATCCTGTGTGGAGAAGCAGATATATGTGGTGCAGGGGGAAAGTGGCGACTGAGAACATGCTGCTCAGATCTCCTGCTTTATGAAGCATCACTGACAGATGCCCCAGGTACTTTGCTCTGAGCCCACCACCATATTAACACGAAGCTCTGCTTCCTACAGGCTACGCTCAGCCAATGACTCAGGGTGGCAGAGATTCTAAAGCCAGCTCCCTCCTGCAGTACAAGGGACTCCACTGATGGGCATGTTAGTCTTGGGCACACTGCAGCAGATTGGTAGCCTCTTGGTGCTGAGCCCTTGTAGTTCTAAAGGAGCAAATCTCCTTCCTGTCTGCCTGCCTTCTCGGGGTTCAGAACGCCACTGTCCTCTGAAGAGGCCTCAGTATCTCCCAACTTCTCCTCTTTTTCCCTCCCACATGTTCACCACCAAAGTATCTCTTGCACACCTTATCACATCTTGGTGTCTTCATCTTGAAGGACCTGAAACAGTGCAATCTTTTTGAGCATCAAACGTGTGTTCCTTATTTTATTGTGTTACTTACGAATTATCATAGTGTTATTCCTACATGAGAACATGTTTTCAATCCCTATTCCATATAAAAACTGACATACCTCCAACTGCCCCATCCATGAAGAGGCTAAAAGCCAAGGGGAATAAAGGTTACAGACTTTAATTTAGAGGAAGGAACAAAAGCATTTCCCAGGTAGAGCAAATATCTGCTAAGCATATTTAAGGGTACATTTTAATTCATTTCCCCAATTTAATATAACCCTTTCCCTATTCAGACCCCAGTGGAGTTTGGAGAAGAGCAGATCAGCATTCTCTCAGAGCAAACTTCCAAGAAAGTTTACACAAGAATATTTAACTTTTCTTGAAGCTCACAAAACTCTCAACGAGTCAGGATACTGTTTGGGTGACTTCCTTTGAAATAAAAATTTAAAGAATAACATAAACAAATCTATATTTCATGTCTTCCTTTGGGCTTCTTTAATTATGTGCTATTATTATATTTTTGACAGAGCTTTTGAAAGAATATACTTAATGTAGTCAATAACACACATTAATTATCCTTCAAAAAACAGGATTCTGTGGTATTTATGGATACTTAAAGCAAGCATGTTGTTCATGTTTTTTTAACTATATCGTTTATATAGGAAATGTCTAGACCTTCTGGAATATTATGTTCAAATCATGAGCATCCTTTCTCTTTTTTTTTTTCTTTTCAAACCTTAAGTCATATAAATATACCAGAAGGAAATACCTAAATCAAATTTTTTGAGACTTAATAATGCCCTTTTTTCTTCCCACCGCATCCTATCATCGTCTGCGTGTATTGAGTCGATGCTCAAATAAACACGTGTGGCTGTTATTTTCAGAAGCTCTGGGATGCACACATTCAGGATTTTCCTAACTGCTTTCATGGTTTTAAGCCACTGACTTTAATGTGACAGTCATAACGTTTGTGTTTGTAGGGTTATGAGGTTGCACTCATCTATAAACCACCACCAGAGAAGAAACTTTATTACATGCACAAAGTGATTATTACTGAAAGAGTGGAGAGGAGACTTATTATGATGTGTGTGATGTGATTGCCCTGCATGGAAATTCTGTGCATTTGTCGATGAAATTTGGGATAGAAAATGCCAATTAGGCCATCCTCATCTATCCTATGACATCACTAATTACAATTACTAATTTTAGAATTTTAGCCCATCATTCTAGTTTTAAAATAAATCCAATGTAATTGACAAAAATATATAAGCACAGTTTTCAGTAGCTCCAGCTTGCCACAGTCAGCCCGGTTATATTGCATTTTCCAGCCTTGCTCAGTGTCCTGAAATATAGGCTGGGTGTTAATTAAAACCTCACATACCGAAGGATGGAAGAAAAGACCAGACCAATTTAATAAGGATAAAGTTAGGGGATTACATTTCAGCCTAATGATATCACATTCTCCAAATCTCTTTTAAGGACTGTTTGATGCCCCAAATTAACTGGTCATTAGTGACATCAATCCCCTGCTGGCTTTAATCAAGATTCAAACTTGCAGCCCATGGAACACTAACTACTCTCCAAGGCACATAAATTACCTCAAAATTCCCCTCTTCAGGTGGAGACTGTGAAAGCCACTTAACAGTCCATTTTCGTGCTACACCCAAGAGAATAAACGGAGAGGTGCTCTGGTATCAAGAATTGCACTTCAGTACCTAGCGATTACCAAGGGATTTTTGTATCAGCTAAATTAAGTCAATTAAATTTAATGCAGACAATTCATTTTTATATATTGAGAAATTAAACTATGGCCAGAGGGGGTAAATACAGATGAAAAAATCACTGATCAGGTCATAGTGGAAAAAAAAATACTAGTCCATCTTACATGTCAGTGTCTCTCAGTATGTGACAAGGAAAATGATAGATGTGTCACCAATGATGGGGGTTGTTCATAAGGGACTCTCATTACATGCTTCTCATCACAGGATTTTATATTGTGTTCACAATTTTGAGCCTTTTCCTATTTATTTATATTCACCAAAATAGAGTTTTCATAGCAGGAAATGAAGGAAATTATGAATTCTGAAGCAATCGCTACATATGCATTTAAAAGTGTTGATTTTTCAGTCAGTCTCCCGCCTGGCATAAGAGCGTCCATTATGCATGGTTTTCCAGCCTTAAGCATTGATGGACCCCCTCTTACTCACCATCTCACTAACTGATCATTCTTGCAAAATTCACCAAAGTGATAGACATTGTTTTACATCCATTTCTAGTTGTCAAGAACCGTGAAGGGTCCAAGATTTTACCTGTCTGCGTGCTAACAGATAAGAATGCAATCGTCTTCTGGATGCTGGGAGAAGACACTCGACTCCTAGTTTAGAGATCGAAGACCTGATTATACACAGCAGAAGAAAAAGCTGCCGAAGTTTCCGGGTGGCCACATCAGTTCTCTGTATTCCAGTTACCACGTGGGCAATATATGTGTGTCAGGATGCAGTCCTGCCGTGGGTTGCATTTCAGGAGAGTAACATGTAAGCCTTATCAGCAGCCTATAATATAATCAAACCTGCTCGTTGTGAGGGGGGAGAGGTCACCTCAGCCCTCAAGGGTGCTCACTGGAAAATGGCCTAAACATGGAGAGGCCATGTCTTTGCATTCTTGACGTGCCCAGCAAGACGTGGAGAAGTGCAAGGCCCCCATAGAGGGGCGTCTCCGGCACGAGCACCAGGCCAGTTGGGGAGATCCTTTCCAGATTCCTTTGACAATCAACCTTTGTGTGGTATGCAAGCCTAAGGCTGCCTTCCAAAGAGGGATGACCAGCAGATACGCATCTGCCTTGAGATCACAGAAAGGCGTGAGCATTTTTGTTGCCGATTTTATATTAAAGAGTTTAACAACACTTTCTCATTTTCCATCAGCATTTCATAAATGTTGAATCTTTAAATTCTGTACCTATAAGCTAGAGAGCAGTATTTTTCCATAAAAATAAGATATTGCAGATCACTTATAAAACTATTTATTTAAAGCATATTTTTTGTATTTGTCAAGCAATACAGGAAAATGAAGATTTAGGACCTGATTTAAAGCAGACTTATAAAGCTTCTGGGACCCACTGTAAGACCGAGAGCCAGCCAACAGTCAGCTTGCACAGCACTGATCAGCAGCTCCTGGGTTTGATGGAGCTGGGGGTGGGGCAGGGCTAGATACTCTTCAGGTGCTACTGATAAGGAAGGAACCTTCCCAAATACATCATTAACCTGCATCATCAGAGTCCCTAAGTGGACTCAGCATAATTGAAAACAAATTACATTATTTTATTAACCAGCATACTCATTTATTAACAAAATAGTTTAATAATTTTATTTCATGACCAGTGTTATACTATGATTATTAAAATAATTACTATTAAAATATTTTTAAATAGAATAAAGGATAACATAGATCTCTATTAAATATATAATAAAACAATTATTTAAATGATAAATATTAAAGTATTAGTATTTAATATAATCACTAATAATTCTATTTTATTAATAAAATAATAGTAAATGTTACTGAATCAAGACTTTCCACTCTACTGAGTTTTAAATATATTCCTTCTTGTTTAAGACTCAAGCAAGCCTATGAAGTTGAGATTTTAATTGACCCCACTTCTGTGGTAATTGTGTATTTACATATAACACGTGGTCACACTGGTGGATATCGTGACACTTCCTGTTAATTGATGCCCCAGTATTCATTGTTCCTGAACTGTCCCAGATTTTATGGGGGTACCTGATGCCCAGTTAGCAGCTATAGTTTCTGGCCTCCTGTGAGGTTGGATGTGGCCATATCACTAACCTGGTCCATTGGGGTATGAGCAGAAATGTTCTCTTGGACTCAATCTTTTCCACTTTCTGTTGTTTGGAATGTTCACAGCTGGAGCTGACACCTGAACCCAAAAAGGGAGTCAAGCCTGGGTGGGGAAAATTCTGTTTTGTTTGAGCCACTATATTTTGAGCTCATTTTGTTGCAACAACTAATTCTATACCATCATTAATAGAGGCCCAATATTATAATTAGCTTTGATTGGTATTGTCATAATGTGTGATAACTTGATCAAACTCTTTCTTACCTGCAGAGTGCTGTGTTAGCATATACTACCCGGTCAATAACCGGTACTGTCCACGTATGAGAAGCTGAACAGGCACCACCTACATTGTTTCCAGTGTTTACAGAGAGCTGGGGTGACCCATACCCAATCTATTCTCACCATAGTTTCCTTTTCTCTTGGCCAACTTGCCAATTTCTTCTCCTTGACTTCTTTATCCCTCATATCCAAAAGGGCATCCCAAGTTACAAAGCCCCCCAGATTCTCTCTGAATGCACTTCTTTTTAAAGCTTTTTCTTATTATTGGTGATATCACTCTATATCTTCATCTGCCATCATGAAATTTTATTCTATTTTCAGTAAACATCCTTATATATTTACCTCTTTCCCTAATAGTTTTACTAACATGTTGCCTTTTTAAAAAAATGGCATCCTTTTGATATCAATGCAGCCTTTTAGAAATATCTTGAATTAAAAGTGTTATTTTATTAATAAAATATTGGTTTGGGATTTTTCTCTGCCTGAGAAGACAAATCTGGCGGCAAAAGCAAAGGAATCATTAACATCTGATTTCAGCCACAACTATGCCATTTGGAAAAATGCACATACCAGGTTATGATGTACATTAATGGAACAAGTTTGGGCAAATTCCTTCTTGATTCAAAATGCTTATTCCTAGCCAGACCCAACTCTTTTTAATGAAACAAATTTATACTAAAAAATGATGTTGCATTTAATCAAAACATAAGCTGGTTAAAACAGATGGGTGAGTTAGTCTCAAAGCCATTTTGAAACAAATACAGACTTCTAGAAACCAGATCCATATTTGTCACAATTTCACCCCTGGAGCATACATATTCTCAGCTCATAGAGTTCTACATCTTTTTTAGTGAAATATCTTCTGTCCTTTAAGATTTTTATTTTTTTAAGTAATCTCTATACATACCAACATGGGGCTCGAACTTACAACCCGAGATCAAGAGTCAAAGCTTCCATTGACTGAGCCAGCCAGGCAATCCCCTCTTCTCTTCCGAAATGGCCCGGTGTCACCCATTGTAATCTTAAATTATAAGAGCATATCATCATCTCTACACGTGTTGTCCACCAACTTCCCTTGTCCTAAAGGCTATTAAATGTAAACACAGATTGTCTTGGAGTAAATGTTAGACGGTAGCACATTGGCAGTATTCATTCAGCAAAGAAAGCAGGAGTCAATAAAAAGAAATAAAGGCTACGTGTAAGTCAATAAAGACAGTCATTGATTGGGACTGATGCCATATCAAATGGAGGATAAAATTAGAGTGTTATCTTAATCAGTCATTGACAAAAACATGGAAGTGGTGGAAGGTCAGACAAGAGAAGGAGAATATGATTGATTTCCAGAAAGTATACATGTGAAGAAGAATTTAGTTGATAAGGGTCTTTTTTGGCTGCTACCTCTCTCCTGGTTTTGATTATGTTGCCTATCCTCCTCAGTACCTTTCCAGTAGTCAATGACATCAATATTTACCACTGCTCCAGAGTAGAGAGATGTTTTATTCCCTGTGGCATGATCTCTGCTAGCATTAAACTTCCTTATGATTTCTTGGCATCTTCTTTCTCTGCTCCCTACCTCACCATCACACAACATCAGCTTAGTCTTCCCATGAGCAGCACATCGTATAATTCTTTTTTATTTTTTTAAAGTGTTCTAAGTGCAGTGTGGAGCCCAGTGCGAGGCTTGAACTCAGGACCTGAGAACGAGACCTGAGCCTAGATCAAGCGTTGGGCCCTTAAATGACTGAGCCACCCAGGCACCCCTAGAAGCACAGTGTATAATTGGGGAAATTGGGGCATCCACAATGAGGATGTACTGCTGGGCCTTTCTCTTTCAGGCGTTTAGGAATGAAATAGCACAGAGACCTTGTTCCTTTGGAGGCCCTTGTCCTTGCAGTCAACTTAACAGTAATGTTCCTGCCTCAACTTCCAATGTCAATTTTTTCACTTAATAAAGGTGATGTTAGGCTATCCATTTGCTCACACTTTCATATATTTTTCGTTGGTTCAGAATTTACCGGGGGAGTGACACAATCTTTATTGCATTAAAATCTGGATTACCTTAAAAATATCTAGCTTCTAAATTACTTTCTATTTTCTAATTTATGAATCTTTGTTCTCATTTTTCTTGTCAGTCACAGGCCCTGCCACAGGATTGTGCTTATTTGGCGTTTATTTAGCACATCCAGGATACCAGGGTTTGTTCTAAGCGCATAACATGCATTCACTCACAAAAGTCCTGTGAGGTTCCCTCTGTTATCTCCACCTGATTTTACAAATGAGGGCTTGGAGGAGCAGAGAGAATCTGCAGTTTTGCCAAGATCACACTGTCCATAAGTGATAAAGCTGGAGATTGAAGCCGGGTGGTCTGTGGCGAAGGGTTAAGTATTTTATTAGCTACCCTCCCAACTGTGGATCCAAGGGCTTCAATTCTAACATTTTGCTTTTGAACTGCAGCTATTTTATTTATCATTCTGTCTAGCTACTGATACAATTGTCTTTTTCTTGTATCAATACCTTCGATCCTTTTCCTCATCTCTGTTCTCTAAAGATAGAAGTTCCAATGACAGAGGATCTTAGGTCCAAAACAGGACTGAAAAATTCACTTTATTTCTTCACACTCACATTTCCAACCTCTGCTCTAAAGGCCACCTAACATAAAATTAGGTAGCAGGTGCCAGTCATGGGCATTCAGTTCTGTGTTCGCCTCAGGCGATGCACATACTTTCCATGGAGAGACCCCGCACGGGGTGGGGGCATTGTGCAGGCAGACATGACCAGGGTCCCTGGCTTTTGGGGGGACAGAAGCGATGAGATTATTTCATGAGCTAACACAGAGTTGTAGCCATGTGGAAGAGTACAAACAAGATTAAGAGTGGGTTAGCTGAAGGCAAACCATTGTTTCCTTATGTGAATTCATGCATGCACTATATTTTTCTGAAAGTGTTTGAACATAAAGCACCAATGCATGCACACCCTTAACCCCTTATAGAAGTAAAAGTCACTTGGGAAATATCTACAAGTAGTTTTAAGTGTGACCTGTCGTGCGTAAATCATGTAAATTGGAACAGTCCTGAAAATGAAAGTTTATTAGTCTCATCTCATTCCCTTCTGGTCTATATCATGTCCATTTTTTTAAATTTTACTCTTGTATCTTTCATTTTTTTTTCAAAGATTTTATTTATTTATTTGAGAGAGAGAGAATGAGAGAGAGCACATGAGAGGGGGGAGGCTCAGAGGGAGAAGCAGACTCCCTGCCGAGCAGGGAGCCCGATGCAGGATTCGATCCAGGGACTCCAGGATCATGACCTGAGCCGAAGGCAGTCGCTTAACCAACTGAGCCACCCAGGCGCCCGTATCTTTCATTTTTTAAAACAAATCTCTTGTATTGCACTACAGCATACAGATAGAAAGTTACAAACATTTTGAATGTATATCTCAGTGGGTTTTTCATAGTAAGCACACCCATAAAATCATCAGGAGGATCAAGAAATAGATCCTTAGTGCCCTCCCAACGCTCAACCCCGGGATCCCCCCAGCTTGCCTGCCCGCCATGGCCGACAAGGAAGCAACCTTTGATGATGCAGTAGAAGAATGTGTGATCAACGAAGAGTACAAAATATGGAAAAAGAACACCCCTTTTCTTTATGATTTGGTGATGACCCATGCTCTGGAGTGGCCTAGCCTAACTGCACAGTGGCTTCCAGATGTAACCAGACCAGAAGGGAAAGACTTCAGCATTCATCGATTTGTCCTGGGAACACACACGTCAGATGAACAAAACCATCTTGTGATAGCCAGTATGCAGCTCCCTAATGATGATGCTCAGTTTGATGCTTCACACTATGACAGTGAGAAAGGAGAATTTGGAGGTTTTGGCCCAGTTAGTGGAAAAATTGAAATAGAAATCAAGATCAACCATGAAGGAGAAGTAAACCAGGCGCGTTATATGCCCCAGAACCCTTACATCATTGCAACAAAGACACCATCCAGTGATGTTCTTGTTTTTGACGATACAAAACAACCTTCCAAACCAGACCCTTCTGGAGAGTGCAACCCAGACTTGCGTCTGTGTGGACATCAGAAGGAAGGCTATGGACTTTCTTGGAACCCAAATCTCAGTGGGCACTTACTTAGTGCTTCAGACGACCATACCATCTGCCTCTGGGACATCAGTGCTGTTCCAAAGGAAGGAAAAGTGGTGGATGCGAAGACCATCTTTACAGGACATACAGTGGTAGTAGAAGATGTTTCCTGGCATTTGCTCCATGAGTCTCTGTTTGGGTCAGTTGCTGATGATCAGAAACTTATGATCTGGGATACTCGTTCAAACAATACTTCCAAACCAAGCCACTCAGTTGATGCTCACACTGCTGAAGTGAACTGCCTATCTTTCAATCCTTATAGTGAGTTCATTCTGGCCACAGGATCAGCCAACAAGACTGTTGCCTTGTGGGGTCTGAGAAATCTGAAACTTAAGTTGCATTCCTTTGAATCACATAAGGATGAAATATTCCAGGTTCAAAAGTCAATGAGACTATTTTGGCTTCCAGTGGTACTGATCACAGACTGAATGTCTGGGATTTAAGTAAAATTGGAGGGGAACAATCCCCAGAAGATGCAGAAGATGGGCCACCAGAATTGTTGTTTATTCATGGTGGTCACACTGCCAAAATATCTGATTTCGCCTGGAATCCCAATGAACCTTGGGTGATTTGTTCTGTATCAGAAGATAGTATCATGCAAGTGTGGCAAATGGCAGAGAACATTTATTTATTTTTTTTAAGATTTTATTTATTTATTCATGAAAGACAGAGAGAGAAAGAGGCAGAGGGAGAAGCAGGCTCCCAAGGAGCAGGGAACCCGATGTGGGACTCGATCCCAGGACCCTGGGATCATGACCTGAACCAAAGGCAGACGCTTAACCATCTGAGCCACCCAGGCGCCCGGCAGAGTACATGTATAATGATGAAGATCCTGAAGGAAGTGTGGATCCAGAAGGACAAGGGTCCTAGATATGTCTGCACTTCTTGTGATTTTAGACTCCCCTTTTTTTTCCTCTCAACCCTGAGATTGATTTAACATTGGTTTTGAGACACAGACTTTGTTTGGCTATCCCTCTATGATAGGTACCATCAACAATGTTATTAGCCCAAACAGAGGGTGTTTTCTAAATATTAACTGGGGGACTTGATTCAGTAAAGCCACAGACTTATATTTAAATTTTCTTTAGGAATTTTCTAGTAACAAAGATCTAAAGTAGCCACAGAAAGGGGAATATTATGTGTGGTTATTTTTCTTCTTAGGCTATATCCCCAAGTTTTTCAGACTCCTTTAAGTAAAGGCTAAAGTAAGGAAGGAGTAGAGCCAAGTGAGGTAGGTGTCTGAGCCATGAAGTATAAATACCACAAGATGTCGTTTTTATTCAGGAAATGGGGGAGATTCAAGTCATATAAATTTCCTATTCTAAAATTTTCTCACCTAGGGGCGCCAGGGTGGCTCAGTTGGTTGGGTGACTACCTTTGGCTCAGGTCATGATCCTGGACTTGCAGGATCGAGTCCCGCATCGGGCTCCCTGCTCAGCGGGGAGTCGGCTTCGCCCTCTGACCCTCCGCCCTCTTATGCTCTCTATCATTCTCTCTCTCTCTCAATTAAAAAAAAAAAATCTTAAAAAAATAAAATAAAATAAATAAAATTTTCACACCTGACTTTCCAGGATGCACATTTTCCTATGTAGACCAGTCTCCTCTCAGTTTCTTCAGTTAAGTCAAAACTATGTGTTCCTCTTTCCCCCATATATTTTTGCTTCTTAGTGTATTTCTTGAGCTGTTTTCATATTTCTTTCCTTTCTGTGAAATGTTTTTTTAAAAAACTTGGGACCACCAAGTTGTAAAGATGAATGTTTTTACCTGACAGTTATACCACAGGTAGACTGTCCAGTTGAGTTGAGAAGAGTGAATTGATAGCTTGTATTTGTTTTTAAAATTAAATTAATCCTGGATAAGAGTTGCTTTTTTTTTTTTTTTTAGGAGGTAGTCTTTGACCACTAGTTTGGTACCATCTCCATTTTGGGTGACATGTTTCATCAGCAGGCCTGTTACTCTCCGTGACTAACTGTGTAAGTGCTTATAATGGAATAAATTGCTTTTCTATGTAAAAAAAAAAGAAAAAAGAAAAGAAATAGATGCTTAGTAACATCTCAGAGGTTTCCCACATGCCTCCCAGGGTTTACCACCACAATTACTATGATTAGACTTCTACTGATATTGAATATTTTTGTGCATTTGTGGGCTGTATATAGGTAGATTCTCATCACGTGTCTAGCTTCTTCTGCTAGACATTATGTTTGTAGGATTCTTTCATGTTGAAGCATGTAGCAGAAGTTAATTTTGTTTCAAAGCTTTACTGCATTTCTTTGTATAAAAAAGTCACTATTTGGGGTGCCTGGGTGGCTCACTCCGTTAAGTGTCTGACTCTTGATTTAAGCTGAGGTCTCAAAGTTGTGAGATCCAGCCCTGACCCTGGCTCTGCACTGGGCGTGGAGCCTGCTTAAGATTCTCTCTCCCTTGCCCTCTGCCCCTCCCCCATGTCCCTCTCTTAAAAAAAAAAAAGTCACCATTTATTTTCCATCCCACTGTTCATGGCAATATAGGATGTTTCCACTTTTTGTGATATAAATCTTCCAATTTTTTCAAAGATAAATTTGCAATGGTGTTTCTTGATCTGGTCATTTCAGGATAATTTTAAGAAGTGAATGAATAAAATGATTTTTATTCTAATATCATGAAACAAGAAAATTTACAATTTTTAAAATCCTATTACATTTCTTAGTAGAGCATATAGTGCAGTATTCCATTTATATAAGGTTTAAAATTAACAAAACTAATTTTTGCTGCATAGCATTAAGACAGTGTTTACTTCAAGGTGTAGAGAATAGAAGGGTACTTTATAATGTTAATAATTCTCTGTGTCTTGATACAAGTTTTGATGACAGAGGACTATACAGTTTGTGAAAATTCATTATGATTTCTGTATTTTTCTGAGTGTACATCATATTTAACGTAAGATCTAAAAATTGGTTATATTGAGTGGATCAGATTATAATCCACATGTATAAATCATAAGGCAGCTACCTTTTTATTTTGTTTGACATAGGGCAGATGCTCTTTTTAATGGGTGCATGAAAATGATCTTTTAATGCCTCACTGGAAAATAGTTCAGAAGGGTACCATATCAACTCAAGATTTTATGCACTTATGGACACTCAATAGCTGTGAACACATATATGGTAATTCTCCAACCCATTCCCATATAATTTGATTTGTTGATTTAACTAATGTTGGTTTTTTTGTTTGTTTGCTTGTTTGCTGTAGTAAGAACCTTAATATTTGCAACCAACCAAAGTGGTCTTATTAAGAGAAACAACAACAAAGATGAAAGTTATCAGAATCAGGTTAGCTCTCGCTCATGATGCATGAGTAGATAAGCAACTTCTGACTTGTAAACAGCTTCTGAACTGCTGAAAGTAACACAGAGAGAATTATAGAACTGAAGATAGTTAAAACATTTATCATGTTGCTAATAAAACCATTGGTTAGAACACTATTTGCAATAGCATTTAGAGATAGCAATTTATATGCATTCATTGTGCATCAATATAAATAATTTATAGATAAAATTTTATTAGTTGGTTACATATTTTAGTCCTTGATTCTCTTGAGGAGTGTAATGTTATATAATTTTGCTCATTAGAGTTTGCTCTTCCGGTTTCCTGAGGCCCCTCACAGCAGCCAATTTACTCTTTCAGTTTAAGTCAGTACACTGGGTTCTTTAGTCAACTTAAATGGAATTCAACTGTTATGGACTGAATGTTTCTGTTTCCCCAGAATTCATACATTGAAGACCTAAGCCCCCAGTGCTGTGATATTAGAAGATGGGGCATTTGGGAGGAAGTTATGTTTAGATGAGCTCATGAGGAGTGGTATCCCATGATGGGATTAGTGTCCTTACGAGAAGAGGAAGAGACCAGAGCACTCTCTCTCTCTCTTGCCATATGCACGCAAACAAGAGTCTTGCAAGGACACAGTGAGCTGATGGTGATCCACAAGCCAGGAAGAGAGCCCATGGCCCAGAACAGAATCTTTGGCACTTTGACCTTGGACTTCCCAGCCTCAGAACTGTGTGAAATAAATGGTATTTTCTGTAGCAGCCTGAGCTAATGCAGCATCTATCTTTCCCAAAAGTCAAAAAGAAGTACCTTGATCAACAAGATGTGTTTTTAAATGAAAGACCAAAATGACTGACAAGGATTATTTTATTTTCATTGAAAGCTACTTTATTCTTATGAGAATTCTATTCCTGTAATAAAATAAAATATGTCTTATTTATTAAAATTGTTTCTTCAAATATATATTTAATAAGTAATTGATGAGTAATATGAATAAAAATCACTTAAGTAGTTTAACATGTATTAAAAATCAAAGTAGGGAATTAAAGAATACTTGGAGGGTGGGAGGGATGGGGTGGCTGGGTGATAGACATTGGGGAGGGTATGTGCTATGGTGAGCACTGTGAATTGTATAAGACTGATGAATCACAGACCTGTACCCCTGAAACAAATAATACATTATATGTTTAAAAAAAGAAGAAGAAGAAGAAGATAGCAGGAAGGTAAAAATGAAGAGCGGGAAATTGGAAGGGGAGACGAACCATGAGAGATGATGGACTCTGAGAAACAAACTGAGGGTTCTGGGGCGGGGGGATGAGTTAGCCTGGTGATGGGTATTAAAGAGGGAACGTACTGAATGGAGCACTGGCTGTTATACGCAAACACTACATCAAAAACTAATGATGTAATGTATGGTGATTAACATAACATAATAAAGTAAAAATAAAATAAATTAATAAAAAAAAATGAAGAATAGTTGGGACTTTCAGTTCCATCTCAGAAATGTAGAAAACTAGAAAGAGTTCTGCTCCCACCCACACAAAAAGAAAAAATCTGGACAAATGACAAATTAACGATTTTTTTTTCTTTATTCATCAGAGAATTGGGAATGCAAGTCAATCAAATAACCTGAAATCTGGGGAGACACCGACAGCATCTATTTAGACTAAATGGACCCATTTAATGCCAGACAAATGGAGCGCCATAAATTGCCAGACACAGCAAAACAAAAATTCAGGGATCTTTGTAAAGTATTAATAACTTCAAGACAGCAACAGGAGAGAATTAAGTCATGCCTGGCCCTATCTGAACGAGAGGCTCTAGTGGCTAAATAGGTCACAAGCCCATGAAGCTTATCCAGCGGCCAAACATCATATAAGCCAATAAAAAGATCAAGTTAAACATTCTGATTGAATTGGGAATGGTTGGGTGTGAGAGAGTCTAAGACAGTAGAGCTCCTGGGGTTGCAGATACAGGAGGTCCTGTGTTCTTGCAGGATTTTCTTACACACAAAGTACACCAGGTTCTCACAAGAAAGATGGAGGAGAATTCTGAATTTTTTTTTTCATGATGCTGTGGAGGGAGAAGAAAATAACTTTCACCTCAACCAGAAAATAAACTCCCCCTCAAACTGGTTACTCAATTTCCCCAACAGAACAAAAAATTTGTCTTTGGGGGGAAGAGGAACAAAGTCTGTCATCTAAGGAGGCTGGTGGAAAATCACATTAGCTGGAGAAAATAGAATTAAACTGTCAATGCAGAACTCTATACACATGGATGGTACCATTCAAACTGAAGGAGAAACAGTGGCTTTCTCAGACTAATACATAAAAGAGGGAATTAATTCTTAGAAGACCTTCTTTACAAGAAAGTTTGAGGGGTGCCTGGGTGGCTCAGTCGGTTAAGCATCCAACTCTTGAATTCAGCTCAGGTCATGATCTCAGGGTCCTGAGATTGAGCCCCACCTTGGGCTCTGGCCCTTAGCACAGAGTCTATTTGAGATCCTCTCCCTCCTTCTCCCTCTTCCCCTCCCCCTGCTTGTGCGTACTCTCTCTCTCAATAAATTAAAAAAATAAAATAAAATCTTTAATAAAAAATATTGAAAATTTCTTCAGGAGGAAGGGATATCATATCAATCAGAAAGTGTATTGGCAGAAACCATAAAGAGTGGTAGAAATAAAAAATATGGAGGTGAAATAAAGGTCATTTTTTCTTACTTTAACTGCTTTAACATATTACCGACTGTCTAAATACAAACAAACAGTACAATGTATTACATGTATAGTGTATGTACTGGTAAATTACATGACATTAATGGCATGAGGATTAGAAGGAGGGATTGGAAATATACTCTTCTAAGGTCTAGATTGTACACTTAAAGTTGTATGATATTATGTAAATGTGGGCTCAAAATAGTTAACGATATATATTGTAAACATAGAGAATGACTAAAATGTTTTAGAATGATATAAATGATAGGGAATAGAAGAGGTAAATTTGAATCATAAAAAGTACTCAGTTAACAAAAGAGAAGGCAGAAAGGACACTGTTCATAAAATGAGAAGACAAGAAACACATTAAGGTAAATGTTTGCAAATGACTTATTATCTGATAAAGTACTTGTATTCAGAATATATAAGGTATTCTAATACTAGGCAAGATGAAAAAAAGCCCCACCCCCCCCGCAAATGTGGCACAAATTCTGAAAAGAGACTTCACTGAAAAGATACAAAGAAATTATAGAAGCATATGAAATGCTAAATCCTTAAATGTTAGCTAAATACAAATTAAACCTAAATGAGAAATCAGTAGACATCTATTTGAGTATCTAAAAAAAAAATCTAACAATACAAAGTGATGACTATATTACAGAGCAACTGGAACTCCTTCATATTACTGGGAGAAAGACAAATGCTACAGAAATGTTAAATACAATTTGGCAGTTTCTCACCAAGTTAAAAATAGACTTAATGACCCAGCAATCCTATTTCTAGTTATTTTTTCGTATTTACCCAATGCACTAAGAACATATTTTCCCACAAAGCCTGTATGAAAATGTTTATTATAACTCTGTCTGCAATCACAAAAACTGAACCTAATCCAGATGTCCATCAACACGGGAATGGATGGACAAACAATGGTGCATCCATACGATGAAACACTGATCAGTATTGAAAAGAGTGAGCTACTGATTCACATAACATTATGGAAGAATCCTATATACATATAGCTAAGTGAAAGAAGCCAGGCCCAAAATGTGACACACTGTACAGTTCCATGAATATAACCTTCTAGAAGACAAAACTATAAGCTCATAAAACAACAGTAATGTCATTCACTGGGAGTAGAGGAAGGGATTGACCACAAAGGGGACATATGGAGGCTTCCAGAACAGCTCTGCTTGCAGGGGCGGTAGATACATGATTCCATGATTTCGTTAAACTCAACAATATAAAGAGCAAAGTTTATTGTATGAAAAGTTTTAAAATAAGACAAAAAGTCCTTACTTTTTAAAGACACTTTTTTGACATTTAACATGGTAATTCTATATTTAGGAATTGTTTGTGAGAAAGTAAAGATCATATACAATTTTCCTATGTCAGAAAATTAAGTTTTACTAAATCATACTTTCATTTTGTACTGAGAAAAAGTGTTTGAGCTCCTAATTTAAAGACAAAGATAAACTATCCTTTGGATTATAACAATATCATCATAAGCAATATCACAATTCAAATGTATCTCGTTTGCCCGCATGTTTACTTATCTTTTTGCCTTTATTGGAATATACATTGGAACCTTTTAAGCCTTGATAAACAATCTATTTCCAGGATCCAGAATATCCTGAACAGGTGTTCAACAAATATTTGTGGAAGAGAAGAGGAAGGAAGGAAGGAAGGGAAGGAGGGAGGGGAGATTGGTTTCTCCAGGCTTTTTGTATGTCTTTATCATTTTAGTTCCTTTTTTGCTTGCACATGGATGATTGATAATAAATAGGCTTTAAAGCATTGTTTCTCAACTTGAAAACGTAAACATGTTGTACTCATAGTTTTCTGCTTCTGCAAAGAACACATCACTGGATGGTTCCTTGTGACGGTTCCTTCATCGGTATATTTTTTCCCCTCCTATTTAACTACTAGGAGAGAATATCTTTCTCATGAAGGAATAGAATGAATAGGCAGAGGATCCAGCATTTTGGCTCCCTGAATTTTTCACCTATTTCACCTTGGCTTGCCCATGTTTGTGATGCTCTGGGTGGTATAAGGGAGTATACTAAACATGAGAAATTGTTGAGGTAATGTCTCTTTTCATTCATGCTCATGTCTTATGTCTCATTCCTGCCCCAATTTATGAAGCAAAGAATAGAAAAGCTTAGCCCCCCCACCATAGGATTCCTAGTAGATGACATTGAACCACTAGTTTAACTAAACAAAATACATTTTAAACCCTATTCTTATCTTGATATTTATAATCATCTAACTGCACTCACTTTTCTCACCCTTTTGATAATCTATCTTGAGCTGTTTGCCATCTTCTCATCACCATTACGTTAGTTAACAGGATTTAAGAAATGTCATGAAAGTTTTAATATTTTCTGATAAATAAAGTCTGAGAAGACCTTTTGGAATGAATTATTTTGGTTCTTATATAAATTAGGCCTCTCGAAAGATAATATTTCAGCCAAAAATGGATATTTTTCTGTCAGTGAAATAAAAAAAGAAAAGATGAGTGCATCTAATGGCAGGCTTATTATGAATTCTCTAATATCTGTCAGTGCTGAGGAATGAGGTAGCAGGAGTCTGTTTTAAACCCACAACTCTCTTGAGTCTAAAAGTATTCAATAACTTACTCAGCTTGAACAATTTATTATTTTGCAATGCACTCTATAAGATGACAAGATTAAATTATTCAGTCAATACTGCAGTGTTGGCTTTTGTCATGAATATATTTAATTTAATAAAAAACTTTGAATGACCCATTTATCATATAGTTACCATTTTATACATTGCATTCATTGACACCATCTTTTTTTTTTCTTGGCATTAAGAACACTAATTAATTCATGACTGTGATATATCCTTCACAATAAATGCCCCTAGAGCTCTGGCAGGTTAAAAAACTGGTCAAATATACACCCACTAATAACATTTATCTTTGTACTTAAGGATATTACATGTGATAATATAGAGATTCTCCAGCAGGAACTGTCTATAGAACAATTTTGTTATGATTGATTCTTTAGTATGGGGTTACTATTTGCTATGGGTTTACACCACATTCCAAGGTCTGTTTCCTGTGTAACACTGTGTCCAGAGAAACATTCCTTCCAAATTTTAAGTATTAATATCTGATACAAAAATATGTGGATTAAGACAATTTTTCAGGACTTCTCTGCATTTAAAAAAAATAAAGTTTTTTTAGATATTAGATATTTTAGATACCTAAGGATTTAGATATCTAAAAGATATATTTCAGATATATCTTTTATTATTTAAATTGACGTATGATCCCTTCAGATTTTTTTTCTTGCATTCCAGTTAGTGTTTAATTTCAGTACTCTTAAAACAGATCCCTCTGTAATTTTCCAGATTCTTTTAAATTTTATATGGAAATAACCATTTCATTTTCAAATAGTAGCTGAGTAGCCAAGTATTCAGTTAGGAAAAAAAAATGGTTTGATGTTTTTCAAATCTATTTTCTCTGACATTCTGAGGCTGGCCAAATATTCTACTAACCACAGCTTCCCACTGCACAAATATCTTTGTAGAAGTAGCTTTTAATTAAGTGCCTATAGCCACTATTCAAATTAAACTTAGATAAAAATATAAAACAATTGAAGTTTTTGTCCATTCCAAATTGCTTATCACAGGGTGTTTAAGCACTCCGAATGAGGTCAAGGCTTTGAGTATCGAAGTGAATGTTTCTAATAGTCTATCTTTCAGAACAGGTTTCATTTCACTTGTCCATGAATAGTGAATAAGACCTTTGTCATTGTTGTTTTATTTTTTAAAAATATTTTATTTATTTATTTGACCAAAGGAGAGAGAGAGCACAAGTAGGGGGAGCGGCAGAGGGAGAGGGGGAAGCAGGCTCTCTAGCGAGCAGGGAGCCCAACGCAGGGCCCGATTCCAGAACCCAAGGATCACGACCTGATCGGAAGGCAGATGCTTAACCGACTGAGCCACCCAACCGCCCCTGTTATTGTTGTTTTAAATAAATATTTCTCAAGCCTGACTTTTAATGCAGAGACTCAGGGCCCTTCCCCAAGATGCACTGATGGAGAAGGTCCATGGACTCAGGCGCCTGCATTTTTATGAGGCAGCCTAGGTGATCCCCAAGCAGGTGGTTTGCAGACAGGAGAAACAAGTCTCTACACCAACACACCATCTTTGGAGTATTTGTATTGTCATCATATTCTAAAATAGCAGTCTTTAAAAAATTTAGCTATTCTATTTGCTTCACAGATATATTTTTTTTAAAGAAATATAAGCCTAAGTTCTCTCTCTCCTACACAAGTCAGCTTTGTCTCCCTATATTGGCACCCTAGATCCCTTAGAAATACAGTCCCCAGTGAATCTGCGGTGCTTCCCGTGGTGAGAAAAGTAGTTCCCTACACATTTTCCTCAAATTCATCTTGTCAAGGTTAGTGCAGCATCCTGAAGTTTGATGTAAAAATGTCATAAAAAGTCTAATTAAAGAAGGTATAAATGGATGAAAACAATAAGGCAAAAGTGTAAATAAATATAAGAGGAAATATTTATTTTGTTAGAGAACAAGAGAAAGCAAAATGCCTAGCGAGGCGTGTGTTCTTAGTGAAGACAAAGGGCAGGACTCTAAGGCAGGGATGAATTGTTGGAGGCCTGGGTCTAGTTACATAACCCACCAGATGCTCACAAATAATACCAACTGAGCTTTGGAAAAAGATGAATGACAGGCCCTAACGACCAACTACACTGAAGCCTAGAAAAAGTCATTTATTTGAATTCAGTTGATCGTTATTTTATTTTACTTTCATATTTTTTCGTGTTAAACATAATCTTCTGGTTTAGGAAATTGACTGTTTAGAGTAATAAAATGGAGTGATTTGGGGACTATAAAGATTTGAAATTATTTTCTAAAGTGGATTTTCTACTTTAAACGTACATTTCCATTATTTCTCATTGAATACACAAAAGCAAGAATATTTTTCTCTTGTTATCAAATGCATACGAACATCTTAACCTCATTCTCTTTGGATTTTGTAGAAGGAAATCAATAAAAAGATAGATAAGTCAAACTATCCTGCCATCAAGATGAAGCATTGCTTTCTTTCAGTGAATATTTAAGTTGTGGCATAAAATGGATCATAAAAGTTTTGGTGTATTATTTATATGGAGACAGCTTTCCTGTCTCAATAAACTCTTACTCTGCTTTGAGTGCATTGGGAAACAAAGGAGCAGCAGAGAGGCACTAAGAGGTCTTGAGTAAGAATGCTTATCGATTAAAGCAGACTTTCTAGAGCCCATTCTCCGTCACATGCAGTGTTTATGTCTCTGATTGGATTGGCATGGGGTGACTCTCAGGGCTATGGCCCGGCGTCCCAGTCGCTGCCTGGTCAGTGAGCCTCTCAGTACTACCTAACAAAGCTGTGCGTATTGATCGTGTCACATAGAAACGTAGCTCCAGGATTGCACCGTTGGAGAGCACTGGGCTTTGGCCATCCTGTGCCTGCTCAATGCACTAACCGTCGAGTTGAACGCTTTACACCAAATATTAAGTCATTTCAAAACCAATCCTTGTGATCGCAGCTAGCGTGTCAGAAACAGGGACCGCTATCTTCTAGTGAAGTGGGAAATAGTAGTAATGTCTGCAAATGTCCATTCTTTACCTGTCACCTCATATTCCAAAGTATCAGTTACATCAGAACTAGTAAAACCACACTCACCCCTTCTTTGTGTGTCTTTCACATCAGAGTTTATAGATTTTGAAAATAAGTCTTAGATTGGGAAGTTTGAGCATAAATAGTATATACTGTCTCCATAAGTTCATTCCATTTTCTTTCTTGAACCAGATGCTCTTGATAACACAATAGTATTTTAGAAATGAAGGATTACTCAAAGTCTTCAATACCATATTGGATAGTTGCCTGAACTCCAGATTTTTAATGGGGTTAATTTAAATATTGATAGTGCCTTTTAATAGAATATTAGCAAGATATTGCTAATTAGTCTTGTAAAACCAATGAAAAATCTAATTCTAAACTTCTTTTAACATAGATAAATAGCTGGATAATGGGACTCCATCCCAGGACCCTGAGATCATGACCTGAGCCGAAGGCAGATGCTTAACCATCTGAGCCACACAGGTGCCCCGAGGAGCTGTTCTATGTTAAACTTTCCTCAATCGTCTGTTTCATATTTATGAGTGAATGTGCTAGAGAACTCAGAAAGTTGCCCAATTTCTCTAATAAGAATGCTTTAATATTGATACAAAATTCTGTAAACAACTTGGAAAGAAAAATTCATTTTCCTATTTAAAACTTGGGATTTTATAAAAATAAATTCACAAAACATATAAAGTCCAATTGAGTTCACAATTTAAAAATTCATTTGAGGGAAGTGAAGCAGTTGATGAGTCTTCATAATGTTTTCAAAATTATATGGTAAATTACCTGTTAAACAAAGATTGATGAGGGTGCCTGGCTCAGTCAGTTAAGCTATGCCTTCAGCTCAGGTCATGATCCCACATCGGGCTTCCTGCTCAGCGGGGAGTCTGCTTCTCCCTCTGTCCCTCCCCTTGCTCCTTCTCTCTCTCATTCACATTCTCTCTCAAATAAATAAATGAAATCTTAAAAAAAAACAAAAACAAAGGTTGATGATCCTGTTAATGATAGATGCCTCCCTTTATCTTTTTTTTCCTATTTTTCCCCCTTTTGTCCTAGTTTTAGTTATTGTCTTATTTGAGAGAACAGTAGACATGTTTAAAAGATTTAAAAAAAAAAAAAAGGAGGGGTGTCTGGGTGGCTCAGTGGGTTGGGCGGCTGGTTCTTGGTTTCAGCTCAGGTCATGATCTCACTGTTGTGAGATCAAGCCCTGCACCATGCTCTGCGCTCAGCTCAGAGTCTGCTTCAGATTCTCTCTCCCTCTTCCTCTCTCTCTAGCTCATGCTCTCTCTCTCAAATAAATAAATAGAATCTTAAAAAATAAAATTAAAAAAAAAACAGAAAGAAAAAGGAATCCATCTTGTTGCTGGAAAAGATCAATGACTAAAGGTTTAAAAAAAAAGAATACAGCTATATATAAAATTAGGATTAGTAATTCATTTTGGAGAGCATATGAAAAGAAAAATAATGATTGGGTCCTAAAGAAAATAATTTCCTGGTTTTCTCAATTATACATCTTTTCAGTTATTCAATAAACATTTATTGGCCACTACTCTATCACCTACTTCGAGCTAGCTGCTGAACATGTGGAAATTAATAGGTTATGACATTATCCAACAAAGGCAACAAGCCAGTTAATGGTCACCTAAAATTCACTAGTGATTAAAGGTTTATATAGAAGATAGTGGGAGAAGAAAGGAGAAATCAGTTTTATATGGTCATTACCATCAAAACCTTAATATAGAAAATATTTCTTCAAGATTTTTTTTATTATCCTCAAGGTTTTTTTAATTTGCTTTTCTTCCAAATGAAATACATTTGAACTACAAAATGTAGTTTTGAAAATAATTTTCCTGCTTCTTCTATAAATATAGTCATGAGAATCACGCTTGAACAATTTAAGGAAGTAAAAAATTGGGCTGCAATTTTTAATTTCAAAAGATTTTCTTGTATTCTGTTTCTTTAATCAATTCTTCTGAAATGGAGTTGAAATGAAAGCCACGTCTTATAGTCCTGAAATATAGTTGTTGGTGGTTAGCTTTTGGATATTTTGAGAAGACAGTGCTGAAACTTTTTAAAGCCATACTTCCTTGAAATGATAATATCCTGTCTTGAGAAATGTGGGAAAGTAGATAGTAATTTAATATGTAGCTTATGAGAGAGTATATGGAAACTTATTTATATAGCAAAAGTTAGAGGCATTCAAAATGTCTAAATGGGACATTGATTATATACATTTTAGCATATCCATTCAAAAGAGTCTCATGAAGATTTTATGAAAGATAGCTCATACTAACTTAGAGGATTTTGAAAGAAATTCTTATCATGCTATTGGAAAAATGTTGATAAAAGTATATATACTTTTTTTCATTTTTGTTAAAATATATTATGTATATAATATCATTATAAAACATAATCCGAGAGACTAAATATACAATATATAGATGAACTCCTACTTTATTCATAAAACAAGGAAAGCTATTACAAAAGATTCCATTTACTTGGGCTCAAACTTAGCAGAAAAGAAACATAAAATTTCAAAAAGAAATTGCAATTTTGCCCAAATACAGTTCATTATTTAGGGCATGTCCTATCAAACAAGAGGGAAATAGTCTCTCCTTACAGAATAAAGATTTTCCAAATGTATCCTAGACACCTTACAAAATGATAAGTGAGATGATCTCTTGGTATAACTGGGTATTATAGACAGTGAGTGCCAAACTACTCCCAGGTTACAATACCTCCTTATGAACTAAGTCCACAGTAAGAGACCCTCTGCTATGGGATCCCAAACATAAAGGCCTTCTGTAACCTGCAGAGAGCTCCTCAACAGCCTTCTCTAGACATCCTGAACTACAAAAGCCATTTTGTCTATTTGTACATAAGCAACCTGGAAAACCTTTGGGTTTTGAATCATCTTTATGGGAATTTTCAAAAAAGTTACTTGCTATAGCTCCTTCTTAATTGGTTACAATTCCGCGGGAAGCCTGCTTCTCCCTCTCCCACTTCTACAAATGTAGAAGTGACTATACATTGCCTTAGGGGGAAAGAAAACTACTTGGCTCTTTAGAGTTGATCCTTATGGTTTACGGGATTTGTCTTGTGGTCTGAGTTGGGCTGTTGGGGTTCCTGATGCTGAAGCATCTTACATGGATTATTAGTTATTGTTGTTTTTGTTGGAGTGGTCATCATGCTGGTCCATTGTATTCTACCAAGACCCTTAAATGTGTCTCTGCAGCCACTATTTCTCAGCTGATACATGATGTAACAACAAAAAAGGTAAATAAAATTACACAATATGTTTCATTATGGTGATAATTGGATAAACTCTAGGAGGTGAAGATCTAGATCTCTAGCCTTTCCTGAATTGGTCAATATCTTGGAAGGGAGAAACTGACCAATGGGAGGACTGAGAGACAAAATACAAATGGACAATGGCCAAACCCTAGATGACAATAGAATCCCAACTCGTAATCCCTACAGCAGGCAGCCTGGGAAGCCAAACCACACCCTCTGCATCAATAAGCCTAAAACTGTCCGGACTTGATCAATGAGCACCAACTTCCCTAGGTTATGCACCAATTTTCAACTCAGGACCAATCAGAGCAAGACAAAACTTGTCCCTAAACCAATCACACAAGAAGCCAGACCTCTAGTTATCTTCCTCATCGTGAGGAATTTCACTCAGAGCATATAGTCTAAGACTTCCTTCTTTTTTTTTATTTTGAATCTTTCCAGTTTCCTGCCTGTCTTCAGGTCTTTGCAAATGCAAGTGAGACTGATGTCTTAGTCATTTTGGGTTGCTATCCCAAAGTACCATATACCGGGTGGCTTATAAGCAACATTTATCTTTCACAGTTCTAGCAGTTGGAAGTCCAAGATCAGGTGCCAACATGGTCAGATTGTGATGAGGGCCCTCTTCCTGGTTGCAGACTACTCCCTGCTTGTTGCGCCCTCACCTGGTGGAAGAAAAGTCAGCTAGCTCCCTGAACCTCTTTCATAATGGCACTGATCCCATTCATGAGAACTAGCTTCAGGATCTAAATGTGTCCCTCCCAGAGGACCCACCTCCAAATACCATTACCTTGGGGTCAGGCTTCAACATATGAATGGGGCAGGGAGCAGGCAGCAACAAACTTTCAGTCCATAACAGGTGGCTATAACAAGCTCTAAATAAATGGTCTCTGTTCTCATTTGGGTGATCTCTGTTTATTTCCACAAAACTGAATGTTCAATATAACCTACTAAATTTAATGAGAACTGTTGCATTATATTTTTCTGTATTTTAAAATTTTGTATATAAAATATATATACTTACTAATAAAATATCAGAATTATGGGGCGCCTGGGTGGCTCAGTCGGTTAAGCAGCTGCCTTTGGCTCAGGTCATGATCCTGGGGTCCTGGGATCGAGGCCCACATCCGGCTCCCTGCTCAGCAGAGAGCCTCCTTCTCCCTCTCCCTCTGCCTGCCACTCTGCCTACTTGTACTCTCTATCTGTCGAGTAAATAAATAAAATCTTTTTAAAAAATCAGAATTATTTTAAATGAAGAATATACATACACAACATATAATTTTTTGGGGGGAGGTATTTCAATGAGAACAAAACAGGATCAAGTTCATCATGCCCTTGCAGCTAGGATAAGTGAGAAAAACTTTGCTATGAATCAGCGCTAATGTTAGTTTTTGAAATACATTTCAAGCAGAACAAGGAAACTGCACTACACAGGAATCAAGAGAGAAGACTCAAGTTAAGAAACAATGTCCAATCAAAAGCAGAATGAGAGAAAACAGAAGTAGAAATTTGGCTCAGAGGCCAAATGATGTGCAATTGTCAAAGTCAGAAGGACACCTTAAATGCATATTCTTGTGTACATTTAGCTATCCAACATTGTCCTTGTCAAGTTGGAATATGATCTGATTTGTTTTTCTGAGTAGATTGTTGAAATATGTTAAACCTTAGTGACTAGGGTTTAAATTAACAATTTAACCAGATTCCAGTACACCAGCCTGACCTAACAAAACTTCTGTTATTGAATTATGGATATTTGACTGCAGGGGACTTTTCTCTGAAAGCAAATCATATGTGTATATTGTACACCTATGACCCATATTGTGAAATTACTTAATATTCATTTTATTCATATATTCATATATGTTTATATACATATTTTCATAACTTTAAAATGTATTTCTACTTAATATATTTTTTTCTAAATGTCTAAATGTATAGCTATGTTTTGTTTATTGCATGTTGATAGGCATTTAAAAAAATCTTTCCCTGAAAAATATATAATTTGGAGACAGCCTGCATGTCTTCTAGACGATTTTATTTATCTTTAAGTCTGATTAATAAACATAGGGGCGCCTGGGTGGCTCAGTCGTTAAGCGTCTGCCTTCAGCTCAGGTCATGGTCCCAGGGTCCTGGGATCGAGCCCCGCATCGGGGTCCCTGCTCCGCGGGAAGCCTGCTCTCCCTCTCCCACTCCCCCTGCTTGTGTTCCCCCTCTCGCTGTGTCTCTCTCTGTCAAATAAATAAAATCTTTAAAAATAATAATAATAAATAAATAAATAAATAAATAAATAAAATTAAAAAATAATAAAAAAATAAATAAAATGGGTATAGCAAAAGGAATGATTTAGTTTTAGGTAAGAATCAGATGTAGTATATGGAAGAATCATTTAAAAAAAAAGTCCATGTTTATTAAGAACTACTACTCTCTAAATCACAAAAGAAATAGGAAGAATTAAGGAAATAGATTAATAATAGTGTAAAAATGTCTGTCAGCTAGGGCGCCTGGGTGGCTCAGATGGTTAAGCATCTGCCTTCGACTCAGGTCATGATCCCAGGGTCCTGAGGTCGAGTCCCGCATTGGGCTCCCTGCTCCTTGGGAGCCTGCTTCTCCCTCTGCCTCTCTCTCTCAATCTCTCTGTCTCTCATGAATAAATAAATAAAATCTTAAAAAAAAATGTCTGTCAGCTAATAATTTGCCATTTCTAATTTCAGAGCACATGACATGAAATGTTCAGTCTCCAGTCAGCAGGTGAGAATTGTTATCTGAGAGTAAAATTTTCCTTTCCCAACCTTATTGTTAAATGATAATTAGTATTTTAAATCCAGATGAGTACCTAAAAATATGACCTCTGATACCTTTTCTCAAATCATGGGGATATAAATCTTTATTGTGGAAAAGAAAACCACAGGTATTTATTACTAATTCTTGTGAGGTGCTTTAAATAAAACAGAATGGCTTTCCATAATCCCTCACATATAACCCACTTACTTACTTGTCTAGTTAAGAAATACATGAGTGAGGTAGGAACTGGTATTAAGTGGAATCTAAATGAGGGTCCGTATTTTGTAGGAAATGAAAAATAATTTTCCCTCTACCCTTCTCGGTTCTTGGATGAGACTCCCCTGTACTAAAAGACAGATTCTCGGGAGCAAAACAAGCAGAAGTTTAATAACATGCATACCTCCAGTACACATGGGATTTACCCAGGAAAACTGAATAGCTCCCGAAAATGTCCCAAGCCATCACTTTAAATACCATCTTCAGCTAAAGACAAAAGAAGATGTTGAGGAGGGGGGTACGGGGTGGGGAGGGGAGGGAGAGGCCATTTATGGCAGGTTACCAAGGTAAGCACAGTAAACAAAGGTGGATTGTTATTTAGTTTTAAGTGTGCCTTCTCCACTGAGAAGAGTTTCTAGAGATTAGGTCATCCTCCTTTTCCAGGTACAGAAATGGAGGCACCCTCACGAAGGGAGGGTTCCCTTATAAATGTCAACATAAACACTACAAAAGGGTAACTTCTCACTCTTCAGAGTTTCTCTAGTGTTGTCTGTTGTTTCTTAAAAATAATCAGCTCAAAATAATCCTTATGTCCAAAAGGCATATTTGGGGGTGAAATATTCTGCTCCCCTTCAATTTGGAGAATGAAGGAAAATTGTCATGTAACTCAGTTATTGTGATCTTTGTTAGATACCCTCCACACATTCCAGAATTCATGAATTCATTGTTATATGAATCGTTCAGACGTGAACTTATTAATTTTATTTAATATTATAGATATAATGCTGGCCATTGTGTGATTTGATGATAGGCCTTAGCTTCTAGTGTGTAAATCTGATTACAATAATAACATACTCTCTGGCAGTTTCCTCCCATAAGATCATGAGAGGGAAAATAAGATAATATGCCTTCCCACTTATAAAGTCAATAGGGCAATTCTTTTTAGTAACAGACTGATGTTCTAACACTCAACTCTCTTCAAAATATTCTCTAGGTAATCAAAGGAATATCTGTTGAAGAAGTAGCCTGTTAATAAAACCATATTAAGATTGTAGTATATCTCTACCAAAAAAAATGAAATCAGTACTGTTGATGGTAGATTCTCACCACCACTTCCAAAAACAAGCATTTATTTTCCCAGGCAATGGAGCCCAATGAGTGTGCATCATATGAGAGGCCACCATTTCTTCAGGGAGTCTCAAAATTGCCACCTTCCTTGGAATGTCACTCGACTTAGATATCAGGTTGCATTTATAGCACCCCGGTGGCTGGCTCTTCATTTGTTTGAATGTAAAGCAATGTTAACGTTGCCCCAGGGATCCATAGAGAATAGTGCAATATTTGTCACACTTCAGCATGCACACAAATCCACTGGAGACCTTGTTAAAATGCAGATACTGATGCGGTGGGTCTGGAGTGGGACATGAAATCCCAAATATGGAAACAAACCCCGAGGTGAGTTCCACCCTGCTGGTCCTTGGGCCACCCTTTCAGTAGCAAAATAGTCCAACTCCTAGGAAGCAACACTCCATTTTCATCCCCAGTTTATTGCACGTCGCCGTTGGCTCTGTGTCGCTGTGCCCTACCATTTCTCCCGTGGCCCTCGGGGATGCTGTTGCTCAGAGGTGGCATGCCACTTCTTTTCATGCCACGGAAAAACTCTTCCTGCCTCCTTCCAGTCCTCCTCCTCCAGCTGGGGGTGCAGGGACCAGGAGAAGTTTGTCTACTCAGGACCCTTCTTTCCACTCTCACCTCCTCTTCATGTCTTCTACTCTGTTCTTTTCCCCAGCTGTGTCCCACCATTCTCGCCCCCCTACTCCTACTCCTCCACCCTTCTGGTTCCTCTTTGACCTTCCTCTCAGGTCTTCCCTGTCCTCCCCCTTCTGCCCCTCCAATCACTTCTTTCATTTTTTTCTTCCTGTTGTCTTTGATTTTCTCCCATGGCCTGGTGGTAGTTGGTATAGGGATGTGTGCAGTTTAAAAACACACCCACACATTCACACATACCCCACACACTCACACACATACTCATGCACACACATACCACACACTCACATGCACACACACTCCCATACACACATACCCACACATTCACACACACCTCCACACACACTCCCACACACATACACATGCACATTCACACACACTCACAAACACACGTACTCACACATACACATACTCACACTCACATACATACACACTCACATACACTCACAAACACACACATATACCCCATACACATGCACACTCACATGCATATGCACACACAGACACACAAATACACTCACACATACTCACATATCAGTCACACATTCACATATACAAACACATACACACTCACACACTCATTCACTCACACTCACAACACTCACACTCACATATACATTCACACACTCATAATACACTCACATACACACACCACACACACATACACACGCGGCTCTTCAACTCACATTGGAAGTCTGCTTGAGCAGATTGTGCAGCATCTTCAAAAGATCGTTTATAATTTAGTCCAGGGAACAGAGAAAACCACTGATGGATTAATGTTATTCCAGATTGCCTGTTTTCAATTTCTTTATATATTAATTTAACGTTTACTTTCTGTTGTCTTTTGTCCCTAGGTTCTAGGGGACTATTTGAATTTAGCCCATTCCATTAGCAAAATTTCTTTTTCAAAGTGAACACAATCAGTTGCCAGTGCTTTTAAGAAAATATTTTAGGCATGTCAGTAATGTGGGTTTACGAAAAGCATCTGCCAGGCTTACTCAAGTCCTGGGTCGACTGGACTTGTTCTTCAGTTCTTCTTGTTTTCTCCCATCTGGTAGTGCAGCCAGATATGCTTTCATTCTGCACTCTTCTGTAATTTTTCTGGGGTTCCCGTTCCATTTAATGTTTTGCTAGCTGACACCTTTTTCTCCTTGCCACTCCTCTTCCATCTCTAGTTCTAATTGGAAGTAAGCCCTAGAAGCTGCTCATACTGAAGCCAGCTTAAACTCTGACCCACAATATGGTATTGCAATAACAGTGGGAGCCACAGCCCTCTGATGCCAGCAGATGCAGCGAAGTCAACAGGGTGCTGATCCTGCTAATTTGCATTTTATTCATTTACACACAGGGCTGTCCTTGTTTTGTTTCTGATTGCCTCTCCACTAATGATAGCATCCTGTAAGCTCTGTAACTTGTCAGAGGTTGGAGTGACTAGTTCTTAAACAAACTCTCAGGTATCAACGTTGAACTCAGTTTTATGTCTAAAATTTATACTTCCACGTTTTTTAAATTTGATTTACATTAAATTGTTTTAAAAACCAGCAGTGTAAGGACAAGAAATTATTTTGACTGTGACATCATAAGAACAATACAATAATTCTGATCACTTTCTCAACTGGTAAATGAACATTTGCATAAAATAATTCCATTGAATAAAGTCATCTAGCAATACTGGTCCAAATCACTGCTATTTAGTGGATGAGTAAAGCTTATTGGATGATAAATCGACTAAATAAATATTTGAACTGATTATCCATGTAACTAAGTCAATAATTCAACTTTTAATGACTAGCAAAGGTAAGGAGAAAATGTTCTACTTTGTCTCCTTGACATAGAATTAGATGAAACACCTTTGCTTTTTAAAGTATGTCCAAAATAAGCTTCGATGAAAAAGGCTCTTCTTTCTCAATTTTATCAATGAAAATAACATTTCTCAGATCGCAAGTCAACAAAGATCTCTAAGTAAAACCTAAATTTCATGTCTTTATTTTGTAAAATGATGTTGAAGGAATTTTTTTTTTCTATAGTTATGGAGTCTTTACCAAGGTCCACAGATAAAAACAGATTTTTGTATATATTTTTTCTTCATTTTCAAGCTCATTGGGTTCCTAGAAAGTTGTTTATGTAACAACAGTGAAAAAAACGATGCTTAACCATAAAATGGAGTCAAATCCATGTAATTACGAATCTGTTTTTAACCAAACCGAATGTCTGGAGGCGCAATGAATGACATGCAAGGCACAGTACCCTTTTCTGTGATGGGGGACAGATCTAGAATCTTTGCCATTGACTACTTAACTAACACTAGTCGGAATTCCCATATGAACACAATTTCTAAAACTCCCTGAGGATTCAGTCTATGTCATGTGAAAACTGACTCTGGGAGATGATCTCTCCTCCTCAAAACATTTTCATTTCTTGGGCTTCTAAGCACAAACTTTTAAAATTTTCACCCTACCTTTTTGGCTGCATTTTCCATCTTCTTTGCTGGTTCTCTTTCCAGAACTTTCCATGTTGAAATGTTCCAAGTCTCAGGCATGGCGCTATTCTCTTTATTTATATCTATCTAGATGCTGATGTTTTCCATATATGCACCTCCAGCTTCTTTCTCTTTTCTGCATTTTCAGTTCTCATGATCCCCTGCATATTTCACATTGCAGTGTAAATGTTGATAGGCATTTTCAGCTTCCCATATGCAAACAGATTGGAAAAAAAAAAAAAAAGTTCCCAAACCTGCCTGTCCCTTAGTCTTCTCCGTATCAGCAAATGTTATTACCATTCTCGTGGTGGCTCAGTCCAAAAATACTCAGAGATATTCATAGCTTCCCTTGTTTCCTCAGACAGCTTCCTATTTGGTCCATATGTTACCACTCTTGTTCTTGAAGATGAAAATTGTCATATATAAACAATGATAACGTTTTAATCACACAAACTATGCCATTTTACTCCTTTTTTCAAAAATTTCTAAAGGCTTCTATTCACAATGAAAATATTTAGTTTCCTGACCATAGGCAGTAAAGTTCAATGGTATCTGGCTCGTACCTGTCATCGTGCCTCATGGTCACCTCCGTCAGTCAACTCCATCCATGGAAACCATCTTGAAACTTCTAGAAATACAGCAAAACATTTTCAGTCTCAGGATCTTTGAAATTGATGTTTTCTAATCTGAGGACACTTTTCCAATAGGTTATATTATAGTTCAGGTGTAGCATTCAGATCTCCACTCCTATCACACCTGTTCAAGGAGCCTTTTCTTCACTATCTTACCCAAAATACTGTACCTCCTCACTCAGTATTTTATCATAATTTATAAACAGACTTCCTACAACCTAATATTAGAACATATGTTTATTTAAATATATTTAGTATCCATATCCCCCACTAGAATATGAACCATGTAAGTGACAGGGCTTAATATATCCTGCTCACCATTCTCTCTCAAACTTCTAGGATATTTTCTTGTACATAATAGATATATAGCAATAAAATTTTCCAAATAAATAAATGCAGGTATGCAAAAATGTCATTTTATTTGTAAAGTTAAATTTTATAAGTAATGAGTTACGTAAAAAGAAGACAGAAAATCTCAGGAGAAATGGGTTTGGGGCGTGAATTATCCAAAGACAAAATATCGATTCTATGATCCCATTTATTATTTACTTTATTCCCTGTCTCAGTGAAACAGTGAATAAGTAAAACTGTGGATGATGCCTTGTAATTTCAGCACATAAATATGAACCCAACTATAATGTGCACTCACGACACTGACCCTCAGTAAACCCTCACCCTTTGGTTTTAATCACTAGATTATGGCAAAGATGATGGGATCGTCAATCCCCTGATTAGACTGAGTTTATCACAAAAGGGATGGGACAATAGTTGCTCTATTCGATTACATTATATGGCATAGGTAATAGTCTGCTACCACCACAATTGTCAAACTTGATAGGGCCACATGGCAAGAAACTGGGGTGGCCTGTAGAAGCTGTAGAAAATACCCAGCAAGAAAAAGAGGACTTCTGTTCTACGATGCAAGGAAGTGATGGCTGCTAGCATCCCTGACAGATTGGAAAGAACCTCAAGCTGCAGAAAGGTACTCCGACAGGTCTACAGCTTGCTTACAGTCTTGTGAGATCCCGAACAGAAGACATAGCTAAGTCATGCCCAGCCTTCTGGCCTAGAGAATCTCAGACATAACAGATGTGTGTTGTTTTAAGCTATGATGTTTGTGATTGTTATGCAGCAAAATAAAGCTAGTATAGCAAAGCTGATAACTATTGCACAATGCATGCATTTTTCAATATCTTAAACACAGGAAAACAAGAACAAAACATTTCACGCAGTAAAATCTTGACTGTGAAACGACTGGTCAGAAGTGTCAAGGTCTGTGCAGAACTACTGGAGAAGCACCTGGAGAAGAAATGATTTTTCTCTTTGTTGGATTAAAAATTAGATCATAGCATAGCTCGAGGCATTTGTGCAAATTCATGACAACTGTATATTTGAGCTACTTTGTATTCCTATATGGTTATATGCATGTTTCTTTGGGATCAGATTAGGTCAAAGGATATGTAAGGTGTTTGTTTGTCAAAAAATACTTTAGTTTTAGATTTTTTCAGGAATGAAAATAAGAGCTGAGTGGATTTTTCAATCATACTGCAATTTTAGACATCTAAATTGCTCTTCTGCTTCAGGCAGTGACAATCAAATTACACTCCGGAATTTGAAGAAAATTTGAGAAAAAGCTTTGCATTTTATTCTGCTATTCTTTTTTAATTGATCTCGCAAACCATCAATGACAACAATGCAACCACAATATCTGCAGGTCCCTAAGCATTGTAACAATGGTGACTTTGTCCTAGGTTGCAGTAACATTCTGCCATTGTGTGATCTTTAGATTTATTGGAATATTTCCTGAGAAACCCTTTGTAAACCAAAACCTACATCTTCTGACATACTAGGTATTGAGCATATAACAGTATAGATATGAAAAGAATATTGTTAAGTATATGCCATACTTAAAAAGACACCTTAGGAGACTTTTTAATTAAAAATATTAATTCCATAGTGTTATTAAAACACCAAAATAAGATAAGAACTCTACAATCATTTTCAAAACCCAGGCTAAAGATAATTATTGCAAATAAGAATATGTAACTTGAACTCCATGACAGTCAAGGCAATAAAATGGAAATAATGAGTTGCACAGCATCTATTTTTAATAAAAAGGAGGCATATCATTTTTTAATCAGGTGTAAAGCTCATTTTTTTAAAGAAAAAAGTGCTATTAAATTTAAGAACTTTTAATAGTAAAACTGATTCTAGCAGTTTTATAATTAGTCACATCCCATTTAATTCCTAAAACTGTACAGCAACAATAGAGAATCACTGGAAAAAATTCATTTTAATATATTTTGCAATCAATCTTTCAGGTACGTTTATAAAATCTTTTCTATGTTTGTTGTGGGTCTGGGGATATTACTGAAGAAAACCAATGTTAGTTAGGTGGGGTTGTGTATCTTACATCACAATGAGATAGACTGAAATCAACAAACAGTGGAAAAATACTACAAGCTTAGATGATGATGAGGGTGTCACGAAAGATACATATCAGTATTTATGATAAAGCATGGCTGGGGTGAGTATGAAGGAGGCAGAAACCTGCAAAAATTGGTCTGTAGAATATTCAAATCAGAGGAAATCTTAGCTGTGGATGCCCTGATAAATTTAAGAAAGGTGTTTTGTTTAAGAGAATGGCAAGTGTTGGAGAGTTTGAACAGTGAAAATAAATGGTGGAGTGGTAGGATATGAAGATTAGAGGCAGTCAGAGTCTAGATCACATGGAGGACCTCAGGAGACATTTGGAGAGTTACAGCAGAAATGTAAAATCATCTGATTTGTGTATTATGCAGGTAACTTTGCCTGTTGCTTTGTGAATGGTCTATGGTAAGGAAGCAGGGTTGCCAGCTAAGAGGTTATTGCATTAATCAATGCAAGAGGCCAGGTTAGTGGTAATAGAAGAGCTGGTATGCTGCCAGATTTGGGGTGTGTTTTAAAAGCAGAGCAGGTAGTATTTGCTGACTGGCTGATTGTAGAGTGTATGTGAGAAGAAGTAACAAAATGTAACTCCCAAGGTCTTGGCCCTGATGAAGTAGATGAACAGCACTGTCATTATATAAATTGGGAAGATGGTAAGAGGAGCAGAAGTTTTGTTTTGTGCTCAATGATTCTGAAATACCCATAGTTCAAGCAAGCTTGTAGTGTTACTGATTTTCTGTCTACTTGGTCTATGATTTACTGAAGAAGGAAGGCTGAAGTCACCAAGTAGCTGTCTATAATATTTCCTCCTTTTTCCCTTGGTTTCTGTCATTTAATTATGATTTATCCTGGTGTGTTTGTTTTATTTATTTTATATTTTATTTTATTTTATTATGTTATGTTATGTTAGTCACCATACATCATTAGTTTTTGATGTAGTGATCCATGATTCATTGTTTTTGTATAACACCCAGTGCTCCATGCAGTACATGTCCTCCTTAATACCCATCAC
>NC_138381.1:5837702-5844848 GCF_054177405.1 Leptonychotes weddellii | reverse complement strand
TTACATTCCCACCAACAGTGTAAGAGGGTTCCCCTTTCTCCACAACCTCTCCAACATTTGTTGTTTCTTGCCTTATCAATGTTTGCCATTCTAACTAGTGTGAGGTGGTATTTCAATATGGTTTTGATTTGAATTTCCCTGATGGTTGATGATGATGAACATTTTTTCATGTGTCTGTTAGCCATTTGTATGTCTCCTTTGGAGAAGTGTCTGTTTATGATTTTCTGCTCATTTTTTGACTTGATTATTTGTTTTTTGGGTGTTGAGTTTGAGAAGTTCTTTATGGATCTTGGAAATCAGCACTTTGTAGTGTCATTTGCAAATATCTTCTCCCATTCTGTGGGTTGCCTCTTTGTTTTGTTGACTGTTTCCCTTGCTGTGCAGAAACTTTTTATCTTGATGAAGTCCCAAAAGTTCATTTTTGCTTTTGTTTCACTAGGCTTTGGAGATGTAACTTGAAAGAAGTTGCTGTGACCGATGTCAAAGAGGTTACTGCCTATGTTCTCCTCTAGGATTTTGATAGATTCCTGTCTCACATTGAGGTCCTTCATCCATTTTGAGTTTATCTTTGTGTAGGGTGTTAGGGAATGGTCGAGTTTAATTCTTCTGTATATAGCTGTCCAATTTTCCCAGCACCATTTATTGAAGAGACTGTTTTCTTGAAGCTCTCTGAGTTTCTTGACTCTGTGGTTTGATATTATTCATTGTTTTTGAAAAATTATTTACTCTTCATATACTTTTTTCTATACTCTTTTTCTTTCTCTTTTCATTTTTGCCCAATTACACATATTGTTTCTTACTTTTTTATTGTCCCATAATTCATGGATACTGTATTTGTTTGTTCGTTTCACTCCTTTTTCTTTCCAGTTTTCACACTTGTTATTTTTCTTGACAAACTACTCTTGGTGCTGTTGGGGGCTGGTGTGCCTGCCCAAGGCATTCTTCATCTGCTACTTTTTTTCTAGACTCCTTACAGTTTGACTTCTCACAGTTTACAGCAATCTACTAGATTTTCTCATCTCTTCATACACATTCGTCTCTTACCTATAAAACATTTTAACATATTGAAGTATTTTAAATTCTCTGTTTGATAGTTGTAACATCTGGGTTATCTCTGTGTGTTGCTTTAATCTGCCAAGTTTGTGGTAATTTATTATGCAGCAAGAATAGTCTAGTTCCATTGATTGTTTTGTCTCTTGATAGTGAGATCTTTTTATATCTTGCTTTCTATGTGGTTCATCATTTCTGATTGAACGCTAGACACTGTGTACAGAACAGTGGTGATGACGTGAATACTGGAATGAGAATGCCTTTTCTTCTGTTTGGGTGGTGGTGTGGAAGGGTGAGTCAATCTAGGCAGTAGTTAGGCTGGGTGCGGGTTTGTTATTATCATGGTTACCTTCAGCAAACCTTGGTTTCAAATTGCTCTAGTTTTATATTATACCTAGTATAGAAACTGATGTGCAAAAGATCTTTTTCTTTATAATTTGGTTACTGACTTCCCCTGTACTTGTACCCCAGATGTGGTTTCTTTCTACTCTTTTGTCTCCCTCATGTGACAAACTGCAATTGTTCACTGCCCAGTGTTTGCCAACTTGGTGAGAAAGCCAAGTCGAATGGTGTCAATGTTGTGTGGGCTCATATGTTTCCGGTTCTCCATGCTGTAGTTTTCCTGATTATCCTGCCCTTTCTCTAGTAGTGGGATCCCTATCATACCATCAGATTAAGATAAGTATGGATTCAGCATTCTCTTGTTTTCTTCTCCAGTGGTAGGTGTTTTTCTTTCTTTTTCTTCTAGCCACAGTGGTTCTTCACCTGTACCCTGGGGATGGCAGGATTACTGCCCCTCTCTCAGTGGCATAAGCCTTTTGTTCTGTTTGGGAGAAAGTTCTGGTGGGGTTTTGTGAATACAATTGATAGCTACTCCTCTACCACAGATGATCCAGTCATCATGCCTCATATCTTTTGGAATTGGGCTGTCTGTCTTTATATATTCAACTAGTTGGTTGGTTCCATTGCGGCCTCGGTGCTCTAAGGGGTCCTAGAAAAGTTATTATTTTGTAATTTATCCGGCTTTTTTGTAGTCAAGGTAGGAGCAAGACATTTGCCAGCTCTTAATATCCTAGGTAAAGGATTCCACCAAAATATCTTTGAAACAGCAGCAAAGACATGTCCAGGAAATAGAGCCGTGGTCTCTAGTGGCTGAGAGAAGGGTAAATGGGAAGCTGCTGTTTGACACGTATCATGTTTCCATTATGCAAACTGAGTAAGTTCTAGAGATCTGCTGTACAACATAGTGCCTATAATTAATAACAATGGATTGTGCACTCAAAATTTAAGAGGGTAGATCTCATGTTAAGTGTTCTTACCACAATCAAAAATAAAGGAAAAAAAATGTAGACCTCTACAGTTATAATCAGCTGTTTTCCACAGAATTATTCTTGGACTTAATTCTAAATGCTTCTTGCCACCGGATTAGTCTTGTCAGAAACCCATTGTGGCTTTGAAAATAAATATTCTTCATATAAGCCCCAAAATCTTGTCTAATCAGCATTGGAAGATACAACTTCAGAGGTTGCACTGAGAGGTCAAGAAATGTTTAACATTTGAGAAGTAATGATATATATTTTTGCCTACCCTGTCATTTAATCTACAACACAATGCCTTGAGTTAACTTTTCATTTGAATCACTATTTTTCAGTGAAGAAACTGGGGCAAAGAGAAAAGTTAAATATCTTTTCCCAGCTCACAGCACTAGAAAGAATCAAAGCTAGGACTCAGAGTTTAAATTTGTGCTCATAGCCATCACATTATACTTCACCTATGTCCTAACAGTGACTTCAAGGCAATCTAAGTAAGCTAAGAAGCACAATACACCCACCATTTTTGTCATTTGCTTTCACTAGGAAAGTGAAAGGAGTTAAAATGATTTCCCCAGCTGAAGCTGCCAATTAACTACTAAGGAGAGAAGATCCTAAGAGCCTATGATAAGTCTTAAAACTCAAAGGCTGATGTTGTCTCCTGAAGTATGCATAAGTTGGGTAATTTTAAAGTCTAAATTTAGAAGCTTAGCACTGAGAATCTCAGCTCCGGCTTCATAATTAAATGATTAAATGATAATAAGTGATAATGGGAATACATATAAGTGATATGGGAATACATACATTTATTAATCATGACATGGGACTTAGGAGATATAGAAGTAATTGCTTCCAGTGTAAGTTTAGGCATCAGTTGTATTGCAGAAAGAAAGAAAAGCATTTTTCAAGCAGTAGTTTTCACTGTAGTAGTCTGAGAATAAAATACCCCTTTCAAGAGAGATTTATTAGGGTAAAGAAAAAGAATGTATTATAACTGACTGAAAGAATTAAGAAGTATACCAGTTAATTGCTAGAGAAAATTCATAGATTCATACCAAACCAGCACTAGAAAGGTTGAAATAAATATTTCATTTAGAAGGTTGATTTAAATTGCTACATCATGAAAATGTGATGGAAAACATTTAATATAAGTCTATACATAATATATAATCTATAATACAAATGTCTATATTTCATAGCAAAAGTAACAAAACCATTTATATGTCTTAGAAGGCCTCCAGCAATTAGGTCAACATATTTTACCACTATGTAAGTAGCCACAAAAAGACAAGTTAGAAAGTGAATGAGGGCTATCTTTGAAAGGGCACATAAATCATGTGCTTTAAGAAAACTTTAAAAAGAAGAGATAATTACAAAATCTGCAAATGTTATCATATACAAGCTCTTCTCATCAAATTTGAGTGAGTGGATTATCAAGGAAAGTTGAACAGCAGAAATATTGATGTGGGGAACATATGATAAACTTCTTTTAAGATCCACTGGGGTGGAGTTTCCTGAAAAACATGAGTGGAGATGTCCAGTGATCAACCAGAAGTACTATAGAACATAGCTATGTAGATATCTACAAATAAAAGTGGTCCCAAGTCTATGTATTTGAATGACTCACGTCACGATTTAGAACAATATTAAATAGAAAGAATGCGTTAAGTATTGAAAGAAAAAGGATAAGACTAGAAACTGGAAGAATGTAAATATTTAAGATTGTAAGAAAGAAAAGCCCAGCAAATATCATAGATAAAATGTGGTCCATATACTTGAGGAACAATATTAAACAAAATGCCACATAAACCTCTTAAGACACAGAAGACAGAAGCCATAGACCGTGTTAATGCCTATGAATGTATGGAGAATCTGAAACTTGTTTGGACTCAGCCATCATTGATAACTTCCCCATGACTGGTTCCAAGTGTGGCAAAGACAGAGGACAGGAAACAAGCAGGTAAAATGTGGAGGCAGAAGATGAATACTGAAAATAGTGTCAGCTGTAAGACAGGAAGTATTTAAGAATAATTTTCATCAGATTAGGAAATAAATTTAAAATAAGAAATAGTGAGAGGCTAAATTTGTAGGCATTTTATTGGCTATCACAAAGGGTTATAAAGGCTCCATAATGAAAACATTGATTGTAGCAGTCTAATGGACATATGGAACAGAAAAAAGAGTCTGTAAACAGAAGCAAACCTTCAGTTCAATTTATGATTAATGTGGCATGTCAAATCAATGTGGGAAAGATATGCCTGCAACATAGGATGGTCGCACAAGTAACTAAGCATCTTGGTAAAAAATAAATATGGGCCCATACTTAACACCATACAACAAGAACAATTACAAATTTCAGTGGAAGGGGCACCTGCGAAGCTCAGTCATTAAGCGTCTGCCTTCGGCTCAGGTCATGATCCCAGAGTCCTGGGATCAAGACCCACATCAGGCTCCCTGCTCGGTAGGAAGCCTGCTTCTCCCTCTCCCACTCCCCCTGCTTGTGTCCCCTCTCTTGCTCTCTCTCTCTCTGCCAAATAAATAAATAAATAAAATATTTAAAAAAAAATTTTCAGTGGAAAATGAGAAAGTGAAAGAACAGGGAGAAAATATGGTAGATTTTTTTTTATATGCACAGACTTTTCTAATTGCCATAGAATACTGCAGTGTTGTCAGTTTGTCAGAAATTAGGAAAAAATTGCTTCCAGTACACACACACACACACACACACACACTATGAAGAAAGTGTAAATTAAAATTAAAATCTGGGAAGATACTTACAACTAGTATCAAATCATATTTCTTTTGTAAGAAGCTCCATGAAATGAATACCCAAAAAACGACCTAAAATAAAATGGAAAGACTGACTAATTCTTTACAGCCCCAAAATCCCCAAACCCCCCAAAAATCCAGAAACAAATGAACAACACAAAAAATCCACACACAAATTTTACTTAAATATATGAAAAATGTGCAAACTCCCTTAAATAAAATAAAATAAATTAGTTTAAATAAAATGGGTTAAAATTCCATGAAAATACCATCCAAAAGTTTGAATACATCTTATGTTGGTAAGACCTGACTTAAGCAGGGATTTACCTGCATTACTGATGCAGTGTAAAATCATCCCATCGGAAGGAGAATTTAGAATATTTACTAAAATTACAAATGCAGATTTGCCCTTCTCTTTCATATGTAGAAGGTTGCCAGAGGACATTACTGAAATCCAAATAATGAGAACAAGGCAGGTAATTCTCCTTCCTGCCCCCTCTTCCAGCAACATGGGACCCCCTTCTGTCACGTCTACACTCAGGCATCTCCTGCTAAATTTAAAATTACACACGAGCTGTCATTTAGGCTGTTCCTCGTACTTTGAGTGTTCTCCCAAATATTCCCAAACTAACTTCCTACCCTTCTTCAGGTTTTGTTCACGTGTCCCTGAGGCATGCTCTGACCACATTAGCATATTTATGTGGTAACATGGTCCTTGGTGGAATCTCTTTGCTTATAGGATAAAGGGAGATATTAATTCCATCAGTGAAAAACTAAGGCGAAATAAGTATCTGAGAATAGGTCTGTTTAAATTGAACCAGAGAAGTATTTTCAGAGAAGCTTTTGGTGTTCTTCAAGAAGATCTTCAGTAAAGTTAATGGAACAATGCAAATTTCCCTGAATTCTTGACGTAAGTCATCTTCTACACGCCATCTTTGAAACTGCTTTTCATTTCTTAATGAAGAGAGTGCTCTGTAAAGCTGTTTTTTTCTCACTGTGCTTTGTTTTTCCACATTATTGACTTTTTATTTTATTTAAACAGTAAGACAGGACAGGCCCTGGATTCCCGGGTGATAATATATATATTTGGCACAAAGAATAAATGACTTTTGGACTCCCCAAAATACAATATGTTTTACAAATGTTCAAATACCTCATTGCTTTAAAAAACTGAAGTCTTATGTTACAAGAAGAATGAAACTAGTTTAATGTCTGAAATATTTCTCACCAAATATACCACAAGGCACATAATATTTGAAGTACCTTTTCTCTTTTGTACTGTAGAATCGCTGGCAAATTGCACACTCTGAGGCATTTAAACTCTACCAGAAAAGCTTTCAGTGATAGTTACAACTTCTGAAGACTATAACGAAAATAACTTTTCCTTTGACCAGAAAATGACCCTTGGTACCCTCACGCTGTTCCCAGGAAGAAGACAAAGCCAGAAAATTCTTGCAATTGCTTTGCAGTAGCCATGTTATAAATGAAGGGCCACTACAACCACCACCACAAGGAAAACATTTTGGAGTGCCTTCAAGGAAACAGAAATTTTCCCAAGTACGTTTTGGCAACGAAGGAAAATATCTTATCTTTCCTCTTATTTTACCTTAATGAATTATACAGTTGCACCAACGTAGAGACAGAAATATCTCAGAGAAATCAAGAATACTTAAAACATTTTGTTAAAATTTCACTCTTAGAAGAAGCAAGCTAACATAAAAATGCAGTTAAAAGTTTGAGGTGAAAATATTGGAGTTCCCTGGGATTAAGAGAGTCTTTGTACAAATATTAATTCAAAATAGCATTAATGCAGTGCTGATAATTGCTGCTTTGCCATGAGTTAAGTACAGACCTGAGAACCAGTTTACCAGGGCCATCTTGCTAAATGAAGATAGTTGGAAAATGCCTGCATGTGCCTCAGCTTTCCTGTGTGTGAACTGGACCATCTACCACTTTGTTATTTTTTTATTAAAAAATATTTTTCATCAAAAAAAAGAAGAAGCAAAAAAAAAAAAAA
>NC_138381.1:5818075-5837602 GCF_054177405.1 Leptonychotes weddellii | reverse complement strand
TGTGTCCTTGTCCTCAAATATATGATGGCTGCATGTTTCCAGGTATTCGATCTTAAGCCTAAATTCCATAGAAAATATAGTGGACCTCACTAAAATTTATATATGCTCTGCAAAAGACACTGTCAAGAGAACAAAAAAACACAGATTGGGAGAAAATATTTGCAAAAGACATATCCAATAAAAAACTGTTATCCAAAATATACAAGAACCCTTAAAATTCAACTCTAATTAAAAAAAGCAACTCAATCAGAACATGGGCCAAAGGCCATGACAAACACAGCACCCAGGAAGATATACAGATGGAAAATAAGTATGTGAAAATATGCTCCACATCATATGGCATCAGGGAAATGCAAATTAAAATGACGAGAAGCTACTACATACCTATTAGAATGCCCAAAACCTGGAACACTGTCAACACCAAATGCTGGCAAGAATGTGAAGCAAATAACCCTCATTCATTGCTGCTGGATATGTTAAATGGAAGAATCACTTTGAAAGACAGTTTGGCAGTTTCTTAACAAAATGAAACATACTCTTACCGTATGATCCATCAGTGGTGTTCCTTGGTATCTACCCAGAGGAATCGAAGACATGGCCATACGAAAGCCTGCACAAGGTTCTTTCCAGCAGCTTTATTTATAATTGCCCAAATTTGGAAGCAACCGTAATGTCCTTCAGTAGGTAGGTGGATAAATAAACTGTGGCATAGTGAGACAAATGAAATATTATTCAGGACTAAAAGGAAATAAACTACCAAGCCATGAAAAGACATGGAGTAACCTTAAATGCATATTACTAGTTGAAAGAAACAAGTCTGGAAAAGCAGTATAGTATGTTTTCAACTATATGACAGTCTGGGAAAGGCAAAAGTGTGGAGACATCAGGCGTCTGCTCTGGGGAGACGGCTGTGGTGAATGATGAGCAGGTTGAGAACAGAGGACTTTAGGGGTAGTGAAACCACCCTGCATGCGACCATATGGTGGGTATGTGTCATCATGTGTTTGCCTAAACCAATAGAATGCCAAGCGAAGGTGAACCGTAACGTCAGCTAGTCTCTGGGGGATGATGGCGGATTGTTGTAAGTTCACCGGTTGTCACAACTGTATACCACTCCCGAGGGGGATCTAATGTTGGCAAAGACAGTGTGGGGCCAGGAGCCACGTGCAAAATCTCTGCACCTTCCTCTCACTTTTGTTGTGAACATAAAGCTGCTAAGAAAAAAAAAATAGATAAAATCTAAAATAGAAAAAAAAAGTGAACAGAGAGGTTTTAAGATATGGCTAATCAGAAGCCAAGAAAAAAGAAGAAAGCAGGTAGAAGGTAGCAGTATTTGAATTGATAAGGACTGAGAAGTTTCGTAAAGTAAAGAAAGCCAGGATTTGCTAAACAAGAACACATCATACGAAGTAGGTTCATATAAAGAAGCCCACAATTTATATCTCCTCCTATATATGTACATAGCATATATTTCATATTAATAAATATATTACATACATAAATACATACTGTTATTATATATTATTAATATTTACATATAATTGAATACATAAATTAATAAAAATGAAAAAATGTATGAAACATGTTTATTTGTGGTAAATATATAATTATTTAAAATAATTAAATTGATATTATGATATGATCTAATAATGCAGAGGAATACTTAATAAATGCAATGATAGTAATGACAGGTAATATTTATGAGCATTGTGTCCACTAGGCACACTGTGTGAAGCTCTCAACATACATTGTCTCTTTTATTTCCCCTCACAATTCTATTTTAGAAAACATTTTTCTTCATGTTTCACAGTCATACAGACATCAAATCTCACTGCTATTCAATTCCAGAGTCTGGGTTCAATAACTGTACTTAGTTCTTTTTGATTATTTTAATTTTTTTGTTTATTTTAAATATTCTCATATCTAATTGTTTTAAGAAGTAGAGACATAATTAAACAATGGCATTCTAGTTTTGCTACTTTGTTTTTGCTCCAAGTATCCTCAAAACATAAAAAATATTTATATGAAAATAATTTCTGTTTTCTTGAGGAAGTCTTCCGAGCTGTAGCTATCGTATATATTTTCATTTTTTTTTCCCTTCATTTCTGGTAGTTAGCCATAATTTTTGTTATCATTATTTGTCTTTACAGGAGGAAACTTCTATCTGGGTCTCCGCTGATTAAAATTCATGTGTGTTTTGGGAATTGCATGGGAGTCAGGGGAACGAGCCTGTGGGGTGCACTGGGGCAATTAGCAACTTTGGTTGAAAATTCTGTCTGACTTCGTGTTACCCCTTTCTATTGAAACCTCCACCTTCACTTTGGCATTCCTTTTTGGGTCAGTATGGCACCCACGCTATGGTCAGCATGACCCCCAGGGATACCTACAGTTGCTGGTTTATTGCCACGTCTTTTCTTTGTTTATACTAAATTTAGCTCACTGGCTACAAAATCAATCACACAGTTGTTTGTTTGGTTGTTTCTTTGTTTCTTTTTTTTTTTTTTTAAAGATTTTATTTATTTACTTGAGAGAGAATGAGAGAGAGCAAGCACAGGAGAGGGGGGAGGGTCAGAGGGAGAAGCAGACTCCCTGCCGAGCAGGGAGCCCGATGCGGTACTCGATCCCGGGACTCCAGGATCATGACCTGAGCCGAAGGCAGTCGCTTAACCAACTGAGCCACCCAGGCGCCCTGTTTCTTTCTTTCTATCTCCTCCTCAGAAGTGCCAGCCTGAAGGTTGTTTCTTTATGTTAATTAGTGAGAAATCTTGAACAAACTAATGATCGTGATGATCTGGTTTGTCCCTCCTTCAGCCGTTTCTTACTGGATGTTATGTGTTGTGTAAATGGACTTCAGATATATTTGCTGCTTCCCTTGGGTTCTCTGCATACCCAGTTGTCTTCTGCGGTAAAGTAAAGATGCATCATCATTTAGGTTCTTCGGAAGCATTTTGGTCTCCCTCTTCAAACAGTGCGTGGTGCCAGACTCCCATAGCCAGAATTCTCCCTCAAATTAATCCAAATTTCACTGCAATGTATGTGGTAAATGATCTTCTTGATATGTGGTTGGGATCTATATTCTATTTTAGTCAAATGTGGAGTTTTTTATAGTTTAATTATTGTCTCCCTGTGCTTTTGAAAGAAGAGTAAGCTATTTTTAATTTTAACTTGTGCAGAGTTTACAAGAAGTGAATGATATTAATTTAGATCAATGCAATTGATGGCTAGTAAAAGAGCAAATTAAAAAAAAAACCCAAGAAAACAAAATATAACAACAAATTATTCCATTCATGTGCCACTCCTAAAAAGAAAGGTAAGCATTTTAGTATAATGCTCATTTTCTTTCCTACCCTTCTCTTCCAATACGTCTGTGTATGTTTTAGTGTAACCATCTGTTTTAGAACCCATTTGAGTCCACATGACACCTATGACTTAGATTTATAAGACAGGTAATATTTAGCCAAATTAGCAGTCAGAATGCCTGAATGTTTTAACATCGTTTATAATTTACTGCTGGGTGTAATAACAAATAGGAACAGCAGCTGCAACAAAACTCCGATTAGGCAGTCAAAATGGGAATAATTCAAATTTATGGAAGGCTCCAAACTCATCTTCAAGCATGGAATAACATCTCAGTGTTCACCAATGTCTTGAGCACAGTGAGAGAATCCTTCCAGAAAACCAGGCCTCATTCCAGGTCAACCTCAGTCATTCTGGGAACCTCAGGATAAGATCTAAACCTGCAGTTGTTTTTATCCCTAGATCGAATCCAGAAACGTCAACATTATTCAATGACCGGGTTCTGAAACTCCTCTAGTTCTCCTGAGTTCCCCCGTGCCCAGTATTTTTAGATCATTGAATAATAACGAAAATCCAGTTCTTAAAAAATCAACACAAAACAAAAAGTTACATTTACTCAACAACGCTGTCCAGCCAGCTAAACTAAAAATTTTTTTTCGCGGTTAAGAATACTGAAATCTGGGCGCCTGGGTGGCTCAGTTGGTTAAGCGACTGCCTTTGGCTCAGGTCATGTTCCTGGAGTCCCGGGATCGAGTACCGCATCGGGCTCCCTGCTCGGCAGGGAGTCTGCTTCTCCCTCTGACCCTCCTCCCTCTCATGCTCTCTGTATCTCAATCTCTCTGTCTCAAATAAATAAATAAAAAAATCTTAAAAAAAAAAAAAGAATACTGAAATCTGAAAATGAAGGTATTTAGAACTAGTTACTTAGAACTAGTAACAGAGCTAGGAATAAACCATCAACCACGAAGTTTTTTTTATTATACTACACTGGCTTTTCAAGCATAACTTACTACTGTCTGGAAACAGAAAATGATGGAATGTAAAATTCAAATTTTATGTCTAACAAGTGGGAAATTCTTTCAATTATGGCAAATAATTAAAAAGACACTAGTAATAGTACTACTATTAGTAGTAGTCATTAAAATTTATTTTCAGTTTATTTTTGACCAGCATGTAACGTATCATGGAACCCGGATGACACCCTTCTGGGTGCTATTCTCATCCCACGTTCACACACAAGTAACAAAAGTCCTCCATCTAAAAGCTTGTCTATAGTCACAGTGTGAATATACAAATCAAGGTCCTCTAGAGGGATACAGACCATGTACTCAAACATAGGTTCTTTTCAGACTGCCTTGGAATTGGCTGGTTTGAGCGCTGCGAGGACAAGTCCTGTGGTTGGAAGGGTGTGGGAGTGACAACCAAGGCAGCTACAGTGTGTGTGTTGAACGCCCCTTCTCCTCTCCCTCCACCTTCTCATTCCCTCGTGACAGTTCCTCCCTGCTGCCACTTGGTTCTGATCCAACTGTCAGTCACAGTAGTGGATGTCGCAGCTATGACTCTTTTTTTTTTTTTTTTAAAGGAGAAACCATTTTTTTTTTTTTTTTAAGATTTTATTTATTTATTTGACAGAGAGAGACAGCGAGAGAGGGAACACAAGCAGGGGGAGTGGGAGAGGGAGAAGCAGGCTCCTGGCTGAGCAGGGAGCCCGATGCGGGGCTTGATCCCAGGACCCTGGGATCATGACCTGAGCCGAAGGCAGGCGCTTAACCGACTGAGCCACCCAGGCGCCCGCAGCTATGACTCTTTTCAGTGAAAGGGACAAAGACCTACCTGCACCTACTAAGCAGCAGAATTATTTATTAACTTACGTTAAAAGAAAATTTCAGGGGTGGGAAGGCTTTTAGGCACAGGTGATTTGGACCTCATAATGTAGAATGAAGAAAAGTAAGTGTTGCCTTTTGTCTCTTCACTTCCCCACGCGTGTGTCGATTGTATTCTTAATTTCATCCTTAATCTGTATTTTGTGGCAGCATGGCTACAACAGATATATTTTGAAACATAATCCCAGCTGCATGTCTAGTGGGAAAAGTACCTGTTTTGCTCTTAGAAGTTGCATTATGTCTAACTGACTCAGCAGATATATGACGTTTCGCCTGCCCTATCCCAAATTCTTTACAGCTGGCCAAGAATATGGAATCCAGGAAATAATTTAGATTAATCGGGAATAACCCCTGGAATTGCAGTTGGGTGCATCACATCCTGTCCACACTGCCGGTCTGTGAGTAGATTAATGTCTCGTCTAAGTGGGAAGGGGTATTATTTTCCTAAAAAAATTTCATAGGCCCTGGAGAGATTGTTTTAACAATATCAATACTAGTAGCTCCTGCCTATATAGTACTTATTACATACAAGGCACTGCTATAAAAACTCTACATAAAATAACGTCTGTACTACAGCTCTATTAGGTGTTTTATTATTTCTCTCCTTTCACAAATGAAGATAGAAAACGTGAGAAGCTTGCTCAAGATAGAACATCTAATAGAAGCTAGAGCTGGGTTTCAAAATCAGATTGTCTATTTCGAGACTTTACGCCTAACCACAATGACAGCCTGCCTTTCTACGATGGACAGGCACATCCCCAGTAAATGAAAGATGCAGCAAACTAACTAAGCAACTAACTAATTAAGTACATTAAAAAAAAAAAACAACTCACAAGAAATCAGTAAACACATAAAATATTTTAGCAGGATAAGTAACTTCCAGATGAAATAATCTAAATCAAATCTGAAAGGAAAATAATAGTCAAAATAGAAATTTCAGGAATAAAAACAGAAACATCAATTCATATCCTACAGATGTTAAAAAGGTAACAGAAACGTAACAATTTTACAATAGGGAAGAAGAAAAGATTTTGATGATTGCTTCTTCTAGCCATATTATAGAAGATGTCCTAACTAGTACAGTAAGAAAAAAAATATGTAACTAGCCATATAAGGAGTTTTAAAGGGACACAGAATTGGCATTTTTAGCAGACAACATAATTTTGTAAGTAAAAAATAAAATTACATATATAATTATAATTTCTATGTACATTTACCCATACTTCTAAATACCAATTAATATGAAAATATATATCTACATAAAAAAAGAACTAGAAGTCAAACTGGTTGTAAAACATACATAGATGTGTAAAGAGCTAAAAATTATAAAACCCGACAGTCTTGAAAAAGACAGTGACACAGCAATTCCTCTATCAGATAGTAATTGCTTATAAAGCTATTGAATTTAGTATAAACTGATAATGACACAGTTTAGAAAAATAGTCCAATGAAATAGAAAAGTGAGTACAGGACTGTCTCCTATAATAATGTGACAGTACAGTGGAGAACATGTAGTCATTTGAAGAAGTGCTGCTAATTCAATCGGTCACTCATAGGGATAAATAAATAAAGCTTGACTCCTACCACATGCCTTACAAACTAATTGCGGGTGGATTGTAAATCTAGATGGGAAAAGTAAAAAAATGTATATTCTTTTATTTATTTATTTAGATGTTATTTAGTTTACTTCAATACTATTTGGTAGTTAACTTTTTATTCCTATCCTCTGCTTCTCACTGGATAATTCTGATTGCACTATCTTTAACTTCACGCATTTTTTCTTATGCATGCTCCAATTTTTACTGAGTCTCTCAAATGGGATTTTATTTCATTTATTGTATTTTAGATCTCCAGAATTCAATCTGGTTCTTTTAATAAATTTTGTAGTATTAAAAAAATAATAATTCTTATATTACCAGCCATGCATTGAGAAGGTTCCAAGGAAGACCTAGTGGGAGTCAAATGTAGTGACTGGCTTAAGTGAATGACAAAAATTGAGTGAGAATGTGAGTGAACAAATGCATCACTGCATAACTGATTTAAAGAATTAGGACTCTGATACGCTTCTCAGCTCTTCAAACTCTGGCCAGCACTTTACAATTATTGGAAGCAGGTATAGGGGAGAGTGATTTTTCATTTTATATTTCAAACCCAAAGTGATCTAATCACACAAAAGGCATATAACATTTTTACTTGAAAGGGAGAACAGCAACAGACCCAGAAAATGTACAGACAGGGATCATTCTCAAGCGAAGTAAAATGGTACCGCAGTGCGTCTTAGCTGTGTCCCTTAACTGGTATGGCCACCTGTCTCATAAGACGTGCTAAAGGGAATCCTCCAGCCTGATTCGAAAGGGCTCTAGAGGGTAACTTAAACCCACACGGAGAATAAAGAGCACCAGTGTAGCTGGCTGCAGAGGTATCGTGAAAGACAATATAAAGGCATTTTTGTTTGTAACATTACATTCTATTATCTATTCATTATTAATTCTAAAACTGTGCTAATAGGCTTCTAACATATACGAGTGTAATTTGTATGACAACAGTAATACAAAGGAGGGGGTAAAATGTATATGGAAGAAAACTTCTGTGGAGTATTGAAATTAAGTTAATATTAATTTGAACTAGATTGTTTTAAATTGAGATTCACTTTAAGTTTGGTAACATTACTCAATGGCAGCATTATGTATTGTATATTACGTATGTAGTATATATTTTATCTATGTGTGTATATATAGGCAGCATTATGTATTATATGTTGTATATATGTGTGTATATATGTGTGTGTGTGTATATATATATATGTACACATATCCTTATGGAACAGTGATAAGAGCATATAATTACAATATAATGTAAGTGCAATGACAGATGTATAAATGGGGTTCTCTGTGAGTTCTGAGTCTGGGGTGAACAGAGATCAGTGTTGAGAAGGTGATGGCTGACCAAAATTCTAGTAAGATGGAGGCAGAACATCACAGGATTATGTGAAAGGGTAAGTCAAACACAGAAGAAAAAACTAACAAAAGATGACATGCAGAGTGAAGCAGTTGGGAGCTCATTAAACATACACAGTAAAGCTAGGAGGAGTTGTAAGTGAGACTGGAGGAAAAATAAAAGGATTACAAAATTATTTTAAGGAAGAGAATAACTGTCTTACTTTGATAGAAATCGAAATTTGTTTTTTCCATTATCCATTGCTGTGTTACAAGCGACCCCAAAACTTGGTGGCTTAGATAACGTGTAGTTCTCTTTCCCAGGCCACGGGCTGGATGGGCTCGGGTGGGCAGTTCCAATTCCATATGTCCCACAAAATTTCCATCAGATGGCATTTGGAACTGGAGTCATCTGAAGGCTTGACTGGTCCGAACATGAGTCACACAGGGTAGCATCCACCATGTCCGACTGATTAAACAAAGCCAGACCAGAATGAATGCTGAAAAGGACTACCCTAGAATGTGGCTTCCATGGTGGAGTCATCACTGAAGATGAGCTACATGACATGGAAATCACGTTCAGGACAGATTGTATAGGAGCAGTAGTGAAGGTGGGGGATTGGAGAGAAGATTAGAATATTCCAGAAAATAGAAATGATGGTGTCAGCAAAAGCATTGCCTGTAGGGAGTAGAAAATAATAGGATGAAGAAAAATAAACAATAAAATGAAAAGAAAATTATTGAGGAAAAAGAAAAAAAATCAGAGAAGAGTGCAAGCTTTCAACCTGAGGGTCTTGAGGGTCTAACCTAATAGACAGTAACAACTACACCTGAGAAAGGAATTTAGGATTTCAATCCTTCTGTTTTTTTAATAGTCATCCATTAAGCACCCCAAAAGCAGTACTGATCGATGCTGTAGTTTGGATGAGCTCTGCCCTCTCTCTCTATTCTAGTTACTATGCTCTTGTTTGACAGGATGCAACCTAGTAAAACGTAGCTTGATTTCATTGCTTTAAATACACCTGTGCTGGGGGTAACCCTCAGGTCATCTGGAGAAATAACTGAGGGATAACTCTGAAGCAAGGGCTCGGTATCTCACTTTTGGTTCATTTTATCTTGAATTAAAAATTTGAAAAAAATGTTATTTATAAACATCTCTGTAAGGAAAAGTCTACTTTCTTAATATGTTTGAAATATGCATGGTTCCTTACTTTTAGAAAGACATGATAATAAGATGATCATCTATTCAACAGACCATATTTTATTATTAAAATAGTTTAGCTTAAAAATAGAAAAAAATGGCTCTACTACTAAAATGAAATTTATTTAAATGCCATGACATTCTCCAGAGGCACCACTGCTCACTCTATGCTTCATTTAAAAAAATTATACATCTGTGTGTGTATATATATATGGATATATATACACAATATATAAACATATTTACATATAAAATTAATATAATCATATAAACATATAAAATATGTAAACAATATAGTTATATATAATATAAGCATACATATATTTATAAAAAATAATATACATATACTTTATAAATATATACATACATTTATATATAAATATAAAATACATAAAATATATTTTCACTTATATATTTTTTCCTAATGAAGTAAAAAGAAGTGACCAAAGTAGGCACCTTTTATACCTTTTAGACAAAGAAACAATAAATTTGTGAAGCATTGACAAGACAATGAAGTTTGGGCTTGGGGTAGTCAATTAGTGAAGAAGGTGCAAGGTGGGTTTATACAGGCTTCTCAGCCCTATGTTCCCTGTCCCTGGTGATAAGGACGTCTACCTCCTGGTACGGGGAAGGTACCTTTCACATGGGAGATTCATTTCCTGCGTCAGGGGGACAAAGAGGAGTTCTTTTTGTACTGGCTGTTCTTAAGTAACTCACACTTAAAATAATCAATATGCCAAAGTGGCATATTTTGGGGCAGCCTGCCCTGAACTCCATCAGTAACAATGAGCTTCACGCCTCTAATTGTTTAGTTGGTCCTTTGAGCCATGAAGGTATCTGAAGTATTATTTAGCATTGTCCGAGAGCCTAACACATAAGAGAGATTTAAAAATCAGGAAACAAAGAGAGCTGAGGCAGAAACAATGAGGAAATGCATAGGATTCATACCAGCCTGGGTCTTTCTCCCAGTTATCCCTAGAGATATTGTGACAGATAATAATGAGTTTACCGGGGAAAGATAAATGTTCTTCCAGCCAGTCTTATTTTTGTGTTATCAGTAATGCCAGCAACATGAAACACTTGCAGAAAGCTGAAGAGTTGAGTTCTGGATACGAAAGAAAGAAAAAGAAAGAAAGAAAGAAAGAAAGAAAGAAAGAAAGAAAGAAAGAAAGAAAGAAAGAAAGAAAGAAAGAAGAAAGAAAGAGAGCGATACAGAGAGAAAGAAAAAACGAAAGAAAGAAAGAAAAGCATATTATCTCTACACCAACTGAATTTTACTTTTCTAAAAACCAAATTGAGCATCTTGACAAATTATAAATTAAAATCATCCATTGCATTTGTTTTTAGGAACTCAAATGATTTTTTTGAGGTAGCAATGCTCTGCCATTGATATGTACAGTAGTTATATAATAAACATGATAATGAATACATGTGTAGTGTATATATATATATATATATATACACACACACATATAAAAATTTAAAGCTTACATAGTTTTTGGATTTAGATAAATCTGCTTGTGATTCTCTCTCAGCATCCTTACTGACGGTGTCTGACACGGTTTGTAATTCTTGCTACATACTTTGGAAATGGAAATTCCTAGGGCATTTCAGGTGCCCTATTTGGGACAGTAAAGTTAGCCCTTTGGTGATTACTCTAGGTTCTGTTCCCTAAAGGCAGAGCAAAACAAATCTTTTCCTCTTCCTTATCCTAAAACATTTCAAGTAAAATAGCCATGAGAATATATCCACGTTTAGCAGGTGGGTACACTCGGTTTATATTATCAAAAATCCTGTAGATGCAACCCTCAGCCTAAATAAATGGTGGCATTATGTCATCTAGATGTTCTACAAAGGCTGAAGCCAGCTGGGACTCCTCACAGAGCCAGGCACCTGCAACCTCTACTTTTTCTGTTTTCTCATAATTTGCTAGCATGTGTTCAGCAAGTATAATGCATAACATCACATGAGGCAGAGTTGGCCTAAAAATCCCTCATTAACTAACACTTGAATTCATAACTAGAGTGTCTGCAGCATAGCACATCCTACATTTTGTGATTATACTTTTGATTTCGCTTAAATTAAATGGAGAGTATATTTTTTTTCCTCAAAGAGAATCTTTTAAAAAAAGATGGATTTATTCTGTTGTAAGAACATGGAAATGGTGTGATGGAGTGAATATTTTGATTTTCTAAACCATCGTTTGAATGTTTATTTTCTTTTTTGTTAAAGATTCACCTCCCTAGTAAAAGGACAAGGTAACTCGGGGTGCCTGGGTGGCTCAGTCATTAAGCGCCTGCCTTCGGCTCAGGTCATGATCCCAGCGTCGTGGGATCGGGCTCCGCATCGGGCTCCCTGCTCCTCGGGAAGCCTGCTTCTCCCTTTCCCACTCCTCCTGCTTGTGTTCCTGCTCTCTCTCTCTCTGTCAAATAAATAAATAAAATCTTAAAAAAAAAAAAAAGGACAAGGTAACTCAATTCGAATGTATAACTGCTTTAATGCATTCTCATCTGGGAAGTATCTAACAGAACCCTTGGGATTTGCTTCAGGAAGGGTGAATACTGGGGTGGTGAGTGCAATCCCAAGTTGCATCAAGCTCATTTTTGCATGCGGAGCCATTACAAGGCAGAATATTGCAGCTTTGTCAACCTTAGATGATTGTTGATTATGCTTTGCTATGAGAATTTTTATTGCTATAAAAAATTGGATGCAAAAATTGATATGGAAGTTTGACTGCAATTTTTTTGACAACTTGCCTACAAATAATGCATTACTTGACATGAAGATGAGAGTATATTCACTTCTTGTGTAGAAGTGCTTGACGTTTGGTCAACTCTAACACCCAATTATTTTATTGAATTTTTGTTATAACACATTTTCAGCATATATTTTCAGGTTGTGGAAAGACAATATCAAAAAGTATTCAAAGGTCATGAACTACGATATCATTACTCTAAAGTAGAGTGTAGTTAATGTTATAAATATGCATTTTTAAAATTTTAGATTCATTTGCTTCAACTATAAGATTGATACTGATGAGCTCACTGACACTCTCACTAAGGTTTATAAACAGCATTTTTGTAAAAATGCCTAAATCTTATTTCCAAGATATTTCAGCATGCATGGTTTAATACCTTCAAAGATATCATGACCATGAGCTTCATTGTGTCGTATCACTCATTAAATATAGGTATTTTATTATAGTGTATTTATTATAAAATAAAAAATAAACCAAGTAATCCATAGTCATTAGCTGAATATTTTACGTTTTCCAATTTTTTTATTTATTACTTTTTATTTTAATTCCAGCATAGTCAATGTACAGTGTTATGTTAGTTTCAGATGTGAAATACAGTGATTCGACGTTTCTGTCTGCTCATCACAAGTGTACTCTTTCATCCCCATCACCTACTTCACCCATCCCCCTCCCAGCCCACTTCCCCTTCCAAATTTTTAACATTCAATATGAGATTTTTTGGAATAAGATGAGTTTCTTGAAATATCAAGCAGTCAAGTCTTAAAAAATAAGTTGCTAGTATTTCATAGAAATGGCTTTATCATTCCTTTAAACAGTGAAGTAGTAATAGAAATTCAATAACATCATTGCCCTCTTGAAGATCAGAAATAATTTAAAGTATTCCATAAGAACTGATACCATTTGGAATTATAAAATTGTATTTTATGCCTAGAAAAACCTTAAGGATTTATGTCCTGAGCTTTAAGCAGCCTAATAAATATGGAGATGAGAAAACAAAACCAGATGAGGTATCCTGGTATACCCTCTTGTCAAATTACAGAATTTGTTATTGTGGTCTGGCATCTCCATCATGTCTTCTATGGATTTGTGGTTGCTCCTTTTTACAAAGTAAGAACTCTAAGTTCCCGGTTCCTACACCTATATATAAAGCAACAGATCTTTAAACAAAGGAATTCTATATATCAGGCAGAATCAGAAAGCCTCCAACAGTTTTATAGTACCAACTTCATTTTATGCATTAATACATCACAATGGCAATATAAAGAATATCAAATGGCAATGTGTGGTAAATATTATAAAGTTGTGTGTATATATATATATATATATATATATATATATATGAAGAAGCTTCTATTGGAAATGCTATGAATTGCTCTGCAGTTGGTAGAACAGACACAAAAGGAGATAATAATAGAACATCCAAGCAAATGCCATATGGGCACTGAAAGAGAGACAAGTACTAATGCTGTGGGATTAAGCAAGATCACGCATTTCAAAAAGAACAAACTGAAATAGTGTGGAATGTGCAGGAATTACTTCGGTGAGTCCTATTATCTAAATGAATCGTTAAATATGCTAGCTTAGCAGATTTGAAATTATATATAGGATAATTATAATGTTTGTTAAAATAAAAACATCAACACCAATTTTTACTTGCACACTTGCAAAAACATAAACATCATTCATAATATTTTAAATTGCAATCTAAAAATACAATAGCTATTAAGGGCAATTATTGCAATAATAATATAGGCTGTATATGGTTTCCAATAGTCATGAAACAAGATTTTTTCCTTAACTGTGGTGCCTATGAGAAATTTTCCAAAAACCAAACACAAACCCAAAAAAAAAAAGTATAAATCATATTGCTTTTAGGTTCTAACATCCCCCTTCCTCCCAAATGAATGTCTCTCACTATTAGAATTGTTTTCCAGAATTTAGGAAAAAATATGCTGATGTATCAAGCACATTAGGGATGCCTCAAAGGAAAATAAATACGTAAGTAATTAAAGTCATAGGAAATTTTCTCTGAACTCAAACATGTTTTTTTATTTGTCAAATTTAAGCTTTGTTTTACAATTTATGAAAGATTTTATATATCATCAAAATTGTCATCACAGTTCAGCTCAGAAACTTAATACTTCCTACTAACTGGTTCTGATGGCTTTGCTTTCCTTATTTATAGACTAATGTTCTTTGTTAATGACATTTCTTCTACTTTTTTCTACACTCAATTGCATCACTTTCATGTGTCCTACCTCGCATGTTGACATCATTCTATTTTTTTTTTAAATCTATTAATTTTGGCACATTTGTAGATTTCCCTATAGTGACAAGAAAGAGTCTGGGGAGATCCCCTGTAAGATTTATCCAGGGTCCTCCAGCAGTAGCATCCTGCTAACCCCAGCATGGTGCCACACAAGGATCAAGCACTTGTCCCGACCCTTATTCAGATTGCACCCGCTCCATGGGCTCATTATACAGCCACAGCTCCCTGCCTCCTCTTCCCTCCCTGGAAAGCATGAATATGATCTCCGTCTCTCTGATTGTGTCACGTCAGAAAGTTATATAAATGGAGTTTTACAGAATTTAACTTTTTGCGGTCAGCTTTTTTCACTTAGCAGAATGTCCTTGAGATCAGTAAGTTGTTGAGTGTATCAAAAGTCCCTTCTTAGGTGCCTGGGTGGCTCAGTCGGTTAAGCATCTGCCTTCAGTTCAGGTCATGATCCTAGGGTCCTGGGATCGAGTCCCATTTGGGGCTCCTTGCTCCTCAGGGAGTCTTTTTCTCCCACTCATTCTCTCAATCTCTTTCTCTCTCTCTCAAATAAATGAAGTCTTTAAAAAAAAAAAAAGTCGCTTCCTTTTTTGGCTGAATAGTAGTACATGGTGTTGATATGCATCAGTTTATTCAGGCATTCTTCAGTTGAAAGACATCTGAGTTGGTTCCATTTGCGCTATTACAAGTAAAACTTTTACACATCTTTGATTTCCTTGGCCTGTAGATTGCTCTTTCATGCTCTAGTGTTTAGAGATATTTCTGTTCTTTTCTTGTTATTGACCTATAGTTTGATTTCATGTGATAAGAGAATATTTTGTGTGATTTCAATTCTTTTAAACTGGCTAAGTTTGCTTATTGATCTAGGTTATAGTCTAGAATATTGATTGATCTATGGGTTCTTGAAAAAATGTGTATTATGCTATTGTTAGATAAGGGATTCTATAAATGCATCAGTTGGATCTGGGTTGGTTGATTTTATCATTCAGGTGTTCTATATTCTTTTTGATTTTGAGAAAGGGTTGTAGCAGTTCCCAAATCTATCGTCATGGAAGTGTCTATTTCTCCTCTTAGCTCTCTCATTGTTTGCCTCATCAATTATGAAGCTCTACTATTTGATATGTGCGGATTTAGGATCATTCTATCTGTTGGATTGATCCTTTTATTGTTATTCAATGTCCATCTTTGTCTCTGGTAATGTTCCTTGCTCTGAACCTACCTTATCTGACATTCATATAGCTACTTCAGTTGTATTGCTTTTTAAATTGATGTTTGCATGGCATATTTTTCTCATCCTTTTACTTTCAGTTTACATATGATATTGCATTTGAAGTGAGTTTCTTTTGGACAGCATATAGTTGGATCATATATATATGTATAGTCACATATATACATGTATATACACATATTTATTTCATTCTGCTAATCTCTGACATGGAAATAGAGAGTTACGTCCAAGGCCAGCTGTGCCAGCCCCCAGCTATTTGGTTCTTTCAATCCCAGACATCAGACGTGTGATTTAGTAAGTTTTCAGATGATTCCAGCCCTCAGCCTTCAGGCCAAACAGGCTGATGCTGAAGAACAGAGAGGAGATGCTCTGTGCATCCTCCTCACAGAAGCTATGAGAGACTGAATATGATTGATTGAAGCTGCTATGCATGGGGAGTAATTTTTTTTTTTTTTTGTCAACAAGAGATAATTCCTTTTGCAACATGAAAAAAACGTGGAAGAATTCCAGCAGCACATTTTGAAGGAAAGAAGACAGATACAAAAGTATATACATTATGTGCTTCCATTTATATCAATTTTAGAGAAGGTTAAACTGACCTATGGTGATAGAAGTCATAATAGCAGTTAATTTAAGGGCTATGAAGAAGAGAAGCGGGCGCCTGGGTGGCTCATTCGTTAAGCGTCTGCCTTCGGCTCAGGTCATGGTCCCAGGGTCCTGGGATCGAGTCCCACATCGGGCTCTCTGCTCGGCAGGAAGCCTGCTTCTCCCTCTCCCACTCCCCCTGCTTGTGTTCCTGCTCTCGCTATCTCTCTCTCTGTCAAATAAATAAATAAAATCTTAAAAAAAAAAAAAAAGAAGAGAAGCACACTTTGGAGGTTATTATTAAATATTTTCTCCTTTTTCTATACTTGACTTGCACGGTAGTTAGATAGCTGTGCTCATTTCATTAAAAAACACTTAGAAACTATTCTCAGGACTCTCTCTGTATTTATAATAATCAAATAATCAAAATTTACCAATAATAAACAGGTAAAAACAAATATAAAAGTAAACTACCACTTGGTGCATGGGTAAAATTTATGTAATATTTTACCATTTTGTTTTATATTTTTTACCATGAGAAAAAGCAAAAGAACATTTAGTGCACGGGTAATTCTCTAGCTATGCCAACTTCTGGCTAGAATTCTCTCACTGTGTTCCTCCTCTTAAAATGAGGTCACTTTTCAGCTCTCAGCCTCGATTCCCACTTGAACACTGTTGCTGACTGTAAGCAGGAGAGATGAGCCCTAGGCCAAATTTGGATCCTAAGGAAAACATTTCATTTTTGCTTACCTGACTTGAACTCTGTGCTTCAGTTGTGATTTTAAAGTATCAGCCTTCATCCCAGTCAGCTGACCCCACGTTCCCATCCATCATTAGCAATTGACTGACTCCTGTGTGTCTGAATGCTGTGTGTCCCGTGTCCGAATCTCCCTTTTTGTAATTTCCTAACAGAGATCATAAGGAAAAAGTGAAAACTATAAATCTGTGCCAGTAAACAGCTTTCTGCAGGCAAAACTGGGTTCAGCATAATTTATGGTCTCCCAGTACGCACCAGGCAGCCGATAAAATAGTCTCACAACAAAAAGGAAATCAATTATTTTGGTTTGGTCCCTTGTTAACAGAGTTTTGGGAAATCCTCACCACATCCCTTCTTTCCCCCCAAAGAACTCCACCAGTGAATTCAATAAATTCCCATTTATCTCCTGTATCCCAGCCATAAGCCACCGTATCAATCTCCTTCAAATGTATACATGGGAACATAGCTCCTACCTTTATAGCACGGCTCTCCTGTTTCTCAGCACGTCCCTTATTCCACCACACTGTGAAATTCTGACATATGCTGGCTTACACTGATTTTCCCTGCTTCATAAGAAGACATGTTTGGCTAATTGCTTGAGTCTCAGTGGCTTTACTATGTATTGTGTTTACTCCTCATTTCATATCCCAACATATTTCAGGAGACTTCACAGGTGATAAAAGTATCTTTTATGTGCTTGTGTTCTCAATGCTGTGTGCACACAAGTGAGTGTGGTTGTGAGTGTGGTTTATATCTGTACATTAGAACAACTCAATTTCTTCCCATTTTCTCTCCTCAGAGCCCTAATTCCCTTGCAGAACAGTCGAGCGAGAGCCATGAGCTAATATACATGCCTTCTACTCTGATCAAGACCAGTGGTTCTCTTTGATACGGACCTGATGGTTTAAGACAAGTGTAGCACATCTTTCTTGCTATAAAAAAATTCCTCCCTGGACCTTTCATGCACATATTTGAATGGTACGTCTGCTCCAAAATCCCAGCAGAACCACTGACAGGCTCTTTGGTAAACAGTGTTCAGGCTGGATGTTGAAAGACCAAGGGCAAAGTAAAATACAGAGTACACAAATTATACTGGATATAGTTTTCTTCTGGACCATTTTCAAAGAGGCTCTGACCTGGTGCGGTGGCTGCCAACTGTTATTCCATGGACCTTTCCAATGAAGCTTGTACTTTCATGCTGCTATCTGCCAATTTGGGCCATCGCCTCCCCGTGTCCTTTCTTTGTCTCTAAAATGCACTTCCTCCTTTTCTCTATCTTGCTGCACTGGACAGCAGGGTCCTAGAATCTGCTGATACAGGGGACTTAACTGCAGGCTCTGCTCTTATGTAAGATAAAGTCCTTCGTGTCTTTTAAGCGCCCTCTTTTTAATAATTCTTCTGGGGACATAATGTTAATTACAATTATACAACAGTCTATCATAGAAATAAATGCACAAAGTTGGGAATATACTGGTATAAAAATACTTGGAGCCACAGAAAGAGAACATGACTGAAAGGAAGTTATAAACACTTGAAACACGTGACTTGGTATCAGAATTTAGTCTTGTTGATGAGATGCCATCAGCTATTAGAAACCTCATATATTCATTCGTGAGTTATAAAATCTACTCCTATACAAAGGCAAATATTAAGAATGCCCTCATTTAACTTTTCTCCTTCCCTTTTCTTTACCCGTTTTAATTATAACCATTTCCTTTGAAAAACGTATTTTTGGATTGGGTTACTCTAACCCTCTGTTTCAAAACTATTTCAGTAAAATTCTTATGGAATGAGTTCTGGCTGCGGGATCTGACTAAGGTACTTTTTGGGGCCTTATTCACGTGTCAGAAGTATTGAATTCCACTTGCCCTAATTGACTCCTTCACTGTCATTCAAATGAAGCGCCGGCCTCAGCCCAGCTTCTCTCCTGCCCTGCATCCTGCCCCGTGCCCCCGCAGAACCTCAGATGACTGGATGTCACTTGACCTCAGTTAGCTGCCCTGGAGAAAGCGAACGGTGCCTGATCAAACACTTACACCTCGAACACGAAGGAACGATGTGGCCTCCGTGTCACCACGGGACTGCGAGCGGGAAATCACGGGCACACCGGCAGATGCGGGGCTTGCGGAGCCGGATTGGAACTCACTGCTGCAAACGTCAAAGCGCCGCGTTAGAGGCTTAATGAATGCCCACCAAGTAAGGCTCCTAGTCCTCCGAATGTGAAAGACTTGAGAAGCAAGTTAAAGCGGCGCGTCCTTTGTCCCTTTCACTAATATGGTATGCTAATCAGCACAGCTTGCGATGAAATGCCGCTGGAGGCTGACGGGTCTGAGACAATAGCCCGGCATTGTCAGTGCTTTTGTCAGCTAGCCCATTTCACAGATGGGCAAGACTACGCACAGAGATGCCCCTTGAGCGACGACCTGTGAATCCAATGGCCGGCGCATTATAAAAGGGGCATTTTCGTATTGCTTAGCATTTCCCTAAAAACGTTGAGAATTTCAGGTTTGAGGAGAATCACCACTACTTTAGAATTTCATTGCAAGTGTCTGTAATGAGTTTGGAACTTTGACATACATCCCGGGATGAATTTCTAGCTTATATTGA
>NC_138381.1:5761342-5817575 GCF_054177405.1 Leptonychotes weddellii | reverse complement strand
TGAAAAACTCATAATATCATAAAGAATGTTAAATATATCATTATACAAAATGACTGCATTTAAACCAAAGAATCACATGCCCCGAACTGCTATTTTTTTCTACTTGAAAAGTGTAGTTTATTGTATTTGCCCATAACTGAACAACAGTATTTACTCATTCTAAAACATTTTAGTATGATTTATTTATTTATTTTAGAGAGGGAGGTAGGGAGGAGCAGAGGGAAAGAATCTCAAGCAGACTCCCTGCTGAGTGTGGAGCCCCACGTGGGGCTTGATTCCAGGACCCATCAGGTCATAATCTGAGCAAAAACCAAGAGTCAGTTGCCCAACCGACTGACCCACCCAGGTTCCCCCAAAGTTATGTTTAAGTTTGAAGGTTTAAGATTCAATATATTTTAGGGGAAGTGGATAGGGTGGGATGGGTCTTGGAGAAAATAAAGAAGCAGGATTAGTTGTGTTGCTTTTTAAAAACATCTGTGTTGAGTGATATTTTACATACCATAACATTCACACATTGTAAATGTAAAATCCAATGATTTTCAGTACATAGAGTTGTATTACCATACAAAAATTTTGTTTTGAACATTTCCATCACCCCCAAAATGTCTTTCATGTCCAGCTTCATCACTAGGCAGCTACTGACTTACTTTCTGAATTTATAAATTTGCCTTTTCTGAAGATTCCATTTATTTATTTATTTATAATTTTTTTAATTTTTTGCATTCGCCTTCTATTATTTAGCATAATAATTTTTAAAGTCTCCCACACTGATGTATCAGCAGTTGCTCCTATTTATAGCTGGTTAGAATTGCATTATGCTGCTATACCATATTTTGTTTATCCAATCACCTGTAAGTAGAATGTGGGTTTATTCCTACTTGAGATTATTACAAGTAAAGCTGTTATGAACCTTCATATGTAAATAGTTATGTGAGCAAATGTAATGTCCCTAAGGAAGGTTCTTAGGAGTATATAGCATACTTTTAAGGACGTCCAATTTATCATTTTTCTCTTTTATTCAATTTCTTCACTCACTACACTTCTGTTTAGACTATTTCTTCTTGAGTCAGTTTTAGCCATTTGTATGATCTACACTGTATTATTTGCTGACAAAACGTGTATGATTTTCCCTACTAATTGTTTTAACTTCTGTAGGTTTGGCAGGGATATCCACTCTTTCATATTTTACTTTGATTATTTGCTTTGTCTTCCCCTCTGTTTATTTCTTTGGAGACTCTAAAGTTTGTAATGTTCATGCTTCTTTTCCCATAACTCATTTTTGGTGTCACCGAATTTCTTATTTCCTTGCCTATTTTCTATTTCATTGTTTTCTACACAAATATTTATTGTTTTAATTATTCTGCTTTATTGGTCTTTTTTCCTTCAATTTTCTACCATCAACAAACTAAACACTATTAATAGATTCATAACCTTGCATAGAATATATATACACAGAAGACATCTTCGTAAAGAAATCAAACTAAAAATTTCATTGGAAACAAAAAATTAAGGCATATAACAAAAATTTAATAAAAATATGCATTAAATCATTGAATCATAATACTGTAACCTTATGAGATTACTTAAAAAGCCACAAATCAATGCAAAGTTCATGGATAGAAAGATTCTGTGTAAGGACATTCTCTTCAGATTCGTGGGCAGATCGGTCATTTTAGCCATAATCCCATACAGATTTTCTAGATCTTGAGAAACTGATTTAAAATTCTTTTGGAAGGATAAATGGCAAAGAAATGCCAAAAAGGAAAAAAAAAAAAAGCAGAAAAGCAAGAGGTGATAAAAGAGTGAATCTGACCCAACTAAGAATCAAGCATTATAAAGCTGTACTAGGCAAAACAGTGCAGTATTCATCCAAATGTAACAAGCAATGAAGACAGCATGAAACTGGAAGAGAGATCCTCATCTTTATTGAGTGATTATTGCAGGATAACATGTCACTGGGAAATGATTTAACCATTCTATAGCTAAAGCTGCTACAATTGTAATCTATATTTTTTAAAAAATTGGAATTGACGCCCTATCCCTCTCTTCAGTGGCATAAATTCCAAGCGGATTCAAACCATTAATATAAAAAGCAACATTTAATATATTAGAATAAAATATTGGTAAATAAATTCCAGACCTTGGACTAGGAAAAGGCTTTCATTAACAGGACACAAAAATGCATAAAGCAAAAGTAAATAAGTTGATACATTCAACTATATTAAAAAGTAAAATTTCAGGATAACAACAACAACATAAAAAACCTACCTAAAAAATAAAAGTGACAAGCCACCGATTGAGGGAATTTACCTGACATATATATGACTTAGAAAATTTAATACTCCAAATTTAACACAGATTAAGATGAGTTAGCCAAACATTCCAACAAAAATCGAGGGAAAAGAAATCAAGGAAATTTCCAGGAATGGAATCATGAATGTGCAACACCTAATCCAATAAGCATTTAAACACCCTGCTAATCAAAAATATTCAAAACAAAATGTTGAGATACCAGTTCAAACCCATCATATTGAAAGGAAATGGACTCATTACAATATGTTTTGGCTTGGATTGTGGGAAATATCAGATATCAAAAGGTAAAACCAATTTGTTACAACCATGTTGAAGAACAAACTTTGTTACTTCTTCATTAATTTGCAACCGTAAGCACAAACCCCTCTGTTTTATCAAATCTCCACAAATCATTGTTTCTTTGTCTTACAGGTATAAAAGCAGCCCTCCGTGGTCACTTCTTTGAATCTTCTATCTTTGGGGCTCTTGTGCATACAAAATTAATATTTTCTCCCATTACTCTGTTTTATGTTGAGTTAGTTATTAGATGAGCCAAAAAATGTAGAAGGGAAGAAGGGAATAATGTTTTCTTCTCCTGCACAGACATATTCTATGATATTTGGTTATAGGAAATCATTAAAACAATTTAAGAATAGCTGGCAAGCTTCAAATTCTATAATTAGAATGGGCAAGTCTGTTTCTATGAGACACCTTAGTACCTTAGTGCTAACAGGAAGAGTAATATTTGAATTCCCAAGCTGACCACACAGCACACTGAGGTATGATTACATTAACTGTGGCCCCATAGACTCTTGAATATATATCGATGCCACAACGATGATACTAACTTTGATGATTTTTCCTTTAAGATATATTTCTGCATTAAAGGAAGAAAAATCAGCAGAGGAATCTATATCTGACATCCAGAAAAAGAGGAGAAAGACAGAAGATCACTTCAGTCTTTTCATTTTAAATAAATCAATATGTTATAAATAGAAGCGGAACCTCAGTGCTGGGAAGAGAAGGGCAAAGGAGCCACACACTTTTACTTTTATAAGATTTTGAGAATGTCATCCTTGTTCAGTGAAATCTCAAGGGAAGTTTTGGGTGGCTTGTGTATTTGTTTCCAATTTGAAGTGAGCGTCTCCTTAAAGCAACTTCGTCGGAAGAACTGAGAACATCTTCACAAACATGGCACCACTTGCATTTCCACGTGCTGTATCGTGTTTGTTGAGTAAAAACATTTAAAAATGGTGGCACCCCAAATATATGTTCACATTCTAATCCCCAGAAACTGTGACTATTACCTTATATGGCAAAACGTGATTCAGGTAGGGATTCTGAGAGGAGATGCTTATCCTTGATTATCCAGGTGGGTCCTAAATCTAATAATAAGTGTCCTAAAAGAGTGAGGCAGAAGGAAATTTGACACACAGAGGAGAAGCCATGGGGCGACAGAGACCAAGACTGAAGCGAGGTGGCCACAAGCCAAGGAAACCTGCAGCCACCAGAAGCTAGAAGAGGCAAGGAATGAATTCTACCCTGGAGCCTCTGTGACACCTTGATTTTGGACTTCCCGCCCCTAAAATTATGAGACGATAAGTTTTGTGGTTTTAAGTGGCCAAGTGTCTGGTAATGTGTTATGGCAGCCCTAGGAAACTAGTAAAGAAGCTACAGGAAAGTAATATAATTCCTATATTAGCAAAAATATTTGTTAGAATGCCCTGAGAGACTAAATAACTTAAAAATGTTCAGCAGTTTGGTTTCTAATATAAGCACAAACACTAGAATTCTTGAAGACACAATTATGTTCTCTCTCCCCTTGGTGGAGAACAAATACATGAATCTTTTTTTTTTTAGACTTTAACAAAAATCTTACATCCATGTTCAGAACTGGGATTTGTGATATGAAATCTTTTACACTCCTTTCCATGGAACAAAATATTTCCTTCAGACTTGTACCGCATGCTTGGTAGAGCTAGTTGTCAATATGTTTTCTCAGCTTGTAAATTAATTCATATGACTGGTAGAGAAACATCCTGTAACAAACCATACAGGGATACCTTTCTTTGCTGACTTCAGTTCTTGTGGGAGTGAAAACCTTATGTTCAGATTCGTTTGTTATTTTGTAGAAATTCTAGTGGGCTGAGCCATCCTAATTTATTATTCTATATAAGGACAGAAGGATTTTTTTTTTTTTCTAAGAGAAAGTTTAGAATGTATTAAGCAAAACTTGCAGGTAGTTTTGTAGGGGAAAAGAAATACATTTCTCAGAACATTTAAGATACTAAAAGAACACATATATGGTTCATAGCTGGATAAGGCTAGAGGTAGAAAGTGTTGAACAAGAGTGGCAGCGGATGGGAAAATATCTTTCATTTGGATGAATTTAGGACCCATGGATTTAAATGTTTCATAAAATTTGAACTGATATAGATACTCAATACTCATAAACTCTCATTAATACCAGTTCTACTCTTCCCAGTGAATGGAAAGCTAAACATATTAATATACACTTTTATATCTGTGATATTTTTTTAGACCTACTTTCCTCTAAGGTGGCTATAATACCTTTATTTGCTAACAATCTGAAATAGATTTTCTTCTTAAACCAGACCCTCAGTCAAGTGCTATGCCGATCAGATCGATATATTTAGAGCAAATAACATTCACATTAATGGGGTCCTAGCAGATGGAATGTGAGCCTGATAGCATCAAAGATAATTTTATAATAAATGCTATCATAAGAAAGTACATTTGTGATGAGGGGTTAATTAACCAATGAGACACATAAATTATCCAAACCTCTGATATGGTAAATGTATAAGAGATAAATACTATAATTCTAACTCTAAGTCAAAAAAGAGGAATGGATAAACATCCCAGAGAGATGCAACATGAACTTTAGTGATTTTGCTTCATATTGATTTCTTCCTGTAGTCTTCACAGTACACTTATTTCATTGGACATGTTACTTTGCAAGTAGCATTTTACTGGAGATAAACACTCACTAGGAAATTGTCATTGGAAATGACTTAGGCGATTAACAAAACTGCATGAGAGGACTAAGCCATGCAAATGCAGATCTCAGCTAATCCCATAAAAGACACATGTAGAAAGATCAGAAGAGGTGAGAATATTTTATTTTGTATTCTGCCATTAGTGTTTTGCCTTCTTACCCTTCTATCTAAACATGTCTAGGAAGGAAATAAAATATTTCAGTGGCATAATCATAAACAAAAAGGAAGGAACGTGAAGAATTACCCCAGTATTAAGAAAAATACAATCATATGGATGTAAATATAAAGGACACGATATTCTCACAGCAACAGACAAGAGTAACATACTAATTAGAGCAAGACAAAATTGGAAGAATTATTTCATTCTTAAAGAGTATTTTAATTGTGGTTATTCTAACTGCTAATGGATAAAAAAAAAGTGATGCATTTATCAAAAAATCTGTGAATTGAAAGTGGCAACCAAATGTAGGGCATAAAGTTAAAGTCACATTTATTTTTCTTTTTAAACATCACCAGTTTCGAAAGTTGGCAGGCTTTGTGCTAGAAGAAAACTATATTGAGTATTATAAGCCAGGCATTATAATAGCTATTTTAAAAAAATGTGTAAGACACAGAACTTGCTCATGGTGTAGAAAGATATTTTAAATAAGGGCATTGAATATGCAGACATGAAATAAAATGTCATTTTCAAAAAAAATAGAAATAAAATGTCATTTTCAAGTAGTGATGAGAATTCAGGTATTTTCAGTGAGAGATAGAATGTAAGGATAAGCAGTCGTTATGACTTAGATCTTAGCCGAAACTCTTTAATCTAATCTTGAAATAATATTTACTTCTCAAGATCAGTGAAGGGGCCACATGAGAAAAACTCTCTAACGCCTTAGTCCCGAGCCCATGGGCAGTCCTTGGGTTCTGGGCTCCAACAGTTCTAAGCTCCAAATGCAATTCTCTACCTGCCTGGGGGAGAGCCCCACCCTGATCACTGCATACAAGCAAGTCCGCATAGAACTGTGGGTGAGTTAATGCCATGGAACAGCGGTGTCGGGCCATCAAGGAATACTGTCCTACCCTCACTTCTGCTGTGCCGAGGGCCCCCAGACGCATTCTGTGCGCATTCCAGAAGTCAGGGCGGAGGAGAGCTTCTACTGCGCTCCATAGCAGGCCGGGGAATGCGCCATTATCCCGGCTTTCTTCGTCCCTATCTCCATCTCTCACTCCCAGGCCTTCTCCTCCTGGGATCTCCTCTCAAATATACTACTTGCCCACAGGTCCAGGTCTCAGCTCCATCTCCAGGGAAACCCAAAGGAACATACTGACGCGTAACAGGTTGGCGAATGACGGATTCCTTTTTGGCTTGTTCTAACGCATTTAAATTCTCTCCATTGCCTACCAAAGTAAGTGCAATTTTCTCTTTCTGGCAATTAAGGTCATCCACAAAATGGCCCCCAATTTTTTTGTATAACACATTATGATACACTATTTCTCTACGGGAACATTACTCAGCCCCTGTGTCTCTAATGCAGTTCATGTTTCACACGCTTGTGCTTTTCTACATGATCTTTCAACTGGTTTGAATGTTCTTAATCCCATTTTGCACATCAGAATTTTATAGAGTCTTTAAGATTCTCATCAAATACTATCACCTCCATAAAACCTTTCAAAATCTTTCCTACTGAACATTCCTTTTCCAATGGAGTTCAGTGGAATCCCAAGACTCCTTTATCTGTACCCTCTTATTTACCTTTAAATTCAATATTAAGCCAGAATGTACTTGTTTTTTAAACTCGACTAAATTTTTAGCTGCATAAGCATGAAGTTGAATCCTAATGTTTTCATATGTTTTACTGGGCCTGACACCTTAACATAGTGTGGATGTGTGCGTAAATGTGTGTATCCGCCGTTGAACTACATATTATATAGATATAACTTATATGTAAAGTAGTTACCTTAACATTATTTTTTGGTTATAAAAGTTATATAAGCTAATTGCAGAAAATTAAAGTAAACAAACAAATATTTCCCCTAATCTCACTGGCCAGAGAAAACTGTTTATTTTACTGTTCAATATTTTTAAGTTATTTAATTAATGATAATATTACCTTATCATCTGTTAGGAAAATTCTAGAATTCTAGAATTCTCCAGGAAGTTCATGTGGTTGTGGAGCTTTCTTTGTGTCCAAGTATATAACTAAAAGTTTACTTTTAAAATTGATAGAAGGTTTTAATTAATAGCACCTTTATTATATGAAATGACATTGCTTATCTCAGGTGATTTTTTTAAAAAGATTTTATCTGTTTATTGAGAGAGAGGTCGTGCCAGGTGCAGGAGCTGGGAGGAGGGGCAGAGGAGAGGGACAAGCAGACTCCCTCCTTCTGATCAGGGAGCCCAGCCTGGGGCTGGATCCCAGGACCATGACATCCTGAGCCCAAAGGCAGACACTTAACTGACTGAGCCACCCAGGCGCCCCATCTCTGGTGATATTTGTTACTCTAAAATATAATTTGTTTAATTTTGACAGAGCCACTCCAGCTTTCTTTTTGAAATGAACTTTTTATTTTGAAATAATTTCAGATTGAGAGACAAATTGCAGTGAAAGTTCCATAAGTTTCCACATACACAGCACTCGGTTTTCCCTTTTGTTAATCATCTTAAATAACCGTGGTATATTTGTCAAAATTAAGAAATCACCCTGCCATCCCCACCCCTTCATGCTTTCCCAGGACACATTCTCCGCCATGTTTGCCTTTGATTGGAGAAGAGCTAGAAGCAAGCAAGGATCCGAGTGCTGATGCTTGTGCTGCCCATGCTGAGGTACTGCTCCTAGGCCCTCTGTGTAGACAGAGCTGGGAAGTGTGTATGAATAATTATGTTTATCTTTGTCTGTTTGTCTCTCCATTAAGCTCCATGGGGGGGTGCCTGGGTGGCTCAGTCGTTAAGCATCTACCTTCAGCTGATGCCAGCCAGGTCATGATGCCAGGGTCCTGGGATCGAGCCCCGCGTCGGGCTCCCTGCTCCGCGGGAAGCCTGCTTCTCCCTCTCCCGCTCCCCCCGCTTGTGTTCCCTCTCTCGCTGTGTGTCTCTCTGTCAAATAAATAAATAAAATCTTAAAAAAAATTTATAAATGCATTTAACTGCTGACCCAGTGATCTCTTTAAAAATAATAATAATAAAAAAAATTAAAAATAAGGAACGCCTGAGTGGCTCAGTCGTTAAGTGTTGGCTTTCAGCTAAGGTCATGATCCCAGGATCCTGGGATCGAGCCCCACGTCGGGCTCCCTGCTCGGCGGGGAGCCTGCTTCTCCCTCTCCCACTCCCCCTGCTTGTGTTCCCTCTCTCGCTGTATCTCTCTCTGTCAAATAAATAAATAAAATCTTTAAAAAAAAAAAAGCTCCATGGAGTTCATCCTTGCTTTCCCACTTCAACTGCTTCTGCCGTTCAGCATCCACTCATGTATTTCTGACCACAGAATTCATGTAAGGCAGTTTCAAAATTGTTTACTCATACATGAGAGACAACTTTACAAACTGCAGACTTTAAAAAAAAACTATTGCTCACATGGTATAGATTTTCCCCCATCATGTTTTACATAATTTTAGCGGTTGCTTTAGGACTTAAAATACGCATAGTTGCCTTATCACAGTCTGCCTTTAAGCAACATGATAGCTCATCTGCATAGTAAAAGGACCTTAGAAGAGTGTACTTGGAGTTAGTCTCCCTTCTGACTTTTGTGCTACTGGATGCATGTCAATTTCACCTGCGTTATAAACCCGTCCACTTCATTGTCACTACTCTGTTTAATCCCTCAATTCTGTTTTAAAGATATTTAAAAGATAAATCATATATATTTCCCCATGCGGTTGCATTTTTGGTGCTCTTCTTTCCTTTTGCATTCCTGTTTCCACCTGGTGTCAGTTTTCTTTGACCTGGGCAAATGTCTTTCACAGTTCACAGCTGAATTTTTTCAACTTTTGTATGTCTGAAAGAGCCTCTACTTCATCTTCATTTTCAGCAAACGTTATTTTTGGACATGGAAGTCTACCTGGACACTTTCCCCAGAGTTTTAAAGATGTTGCTGTAGTGTCTTCTTGCTCTCAATTTCATATTTTTTCCAACAACAAGAAATCTACTGTGATGCTTATTTTTACCTCTTCATGTAACCTATATTTTTTTCCCTTTGGTTGTCTTTAATATTATTTTTTAAAGATTTTATTTATTTATTTGACAGAGAGAGATAGAGAGAGAGACAGAGAGCAAGTGCGAGCACAAGCAGGGGGAGCAAGAGAGGGAGAAACAGGCTCCCGGCTGAGCAGGGAGCCAGATGCGGGATACTATCCCAGACTCTGGGATCATGACCTGAGCCGAAGGCAGATGCTTACCCCACTGAAGACACCCAGGCGCCTTTTAATATTACTTTTGAACACTGGTTTTGAGCAATGTAATTATGCTATGACTTGCTATAGTTTCCTCCGTGATTCTTGCACATGGAGTTCCTTGTACTTATTGAAATTATTGGTTTATAGTTTTATCACATTTGGGAAAATGTTGACCATTGTTCTTCAGGTATTTTTCTGCCACCCCCTTGGAGATGCTAATTACATATATATTCCATCACTTGAAGCTGTCCCACAGTTCACTCATGCTCTATTCAATTTCCATTATTCTTTTTCCTCTTTTCTTTGGGTAGTTTCTTCAGGTTCTCTAAACTTTTCTTGCAATATCTCATCTTCTTCAATTCATACCACATGTTTTATTTGTTTCTTTATTTCTGGTTTGTGTTTATCTCATACAGTGTAATATCATGAATGTATGAACAGCACACATCTTTATAAATTCCTTCCTTTAGTACACAATTACAAATTGTGTAAATGGTGGTAGAATTAAAGGTAAACCAAGATGATTTAAGTGTAACACTAGTCAGAGTCCTAACTAAGGAGTTGTCCTAACTAAGGCACTAAGGAGTTGTCAACACAACTGCTGAAGGAAAGTTCTGGAACTCTGTGGCAGTGTTGTTAAAGTCAAAGTTGGTGTAAATGCTTCTACCCTTTGATTTTCAACATCCTGTAATGGTTAAGTAAGCAACAAAAAAATTGTTACAAAACATAGAGATGGGCAAAAATAAACATGTTTACTAACAACTCACCTTCATAAATCAAATTAGAGTGGATAAGAAATCTATGAAAATAACATCCATTCAATAATGTGCTTAGACTAGAATTTAATCTTTTCTCTCATTTTTCCTGTCACCTTCATCTTTCTCTCCTGGAAAAGCCTCTGGGTGAACTCAATCCTTAACATTTCTTCAAGGATAACCAAATACAGCATTGACTGCTGCTAATGGAAACTATCCTGTAATGTGTCAGATAAGTGTCGACCTGAATGGGCTCTTCAGTCACGTGCAGCAATTCCAGCATATTTTGTCTAGTAATTTTGTTCCTTTCTTCTCTGCAGGAATCATTCACCCTGTCCTTTTTATTCTTTTATGCTTTCCCAGGGCACATTCTCTGCCATTTATTTTTCTCCTGGAATCTCAGAAGAATTTTTTTTTTAAATCCAATTTATAAACTAAACTTCCATGTTCCTTTGACCTTCTCTCTCTCTCTTTCACTTTTCTTCATCATGTGCACACACTCCTCTTGTGACAAAATTTCAAGAAAAATTTGGGTATACCTGTAATCCCCATTTCCTCAACTGCAGTTTAGTCTCCAGTCAAAACCACTATGCTTTCACTCCCACTATTCTTCAGAAGATGTTCTTGGCATCACTACTGACCATCACAGTCAAGTCTTTACATACTCGGAAGTGTTAAGCTCATTTTTTTCACTCCTTCCTATTTAAAAAAAAGTAGTCTTCTTTTGTTTGTTTGTTTGTTTTTGAGAGAGAGAGAGAAAGAGAGAGAGTACAGGGGAGGTGAGGGGCAGAGGTTGAGAGAGAGAGAGAGAGAGAACCCTGAGCAAACTCCCCACTGAGCATGGATCCTGATGTGAGGCTTGATCCCACAACCCTGAGATCACTACCTGAGCCAAAATCAAGAGTTGGACACTCAACTGACTGAGCCTCCAGGCACCGTTAAAAAAAGTGTTCTTACAGCAGAACATTTTCCTGGTTGGTACCTACATCAGTAGGTTTTCCTGGTGGATGGCTAGGAATAAGAACCCCATAAAAGTAAAATAAAAAAAAAAATAAGTTCAACATGCTACATATATATGTTGTTATCTTGCCTGCATATTTTTTTGAAATTGAAATTGAAATAGTTCCAGTGCATCCTCTCCAGTGGGCACACCCCTCCCTGATCTCACATACAAACCTAGATAAATAGAAGAACTAGGAATATTTGAGTTTTCAAACATATACCTGTTCACTCATTAGCCTTCACATAATGAGAACTTTTTCCAAAAGCATTCTTCTAATGCCAACCCACTCTTATATGTGGAGCTAAACAAATTGTGATATAAGTTAACTTTGATCCTGAGAGATGTGTGGGCATGAACTGAGCACATGATCTGGTGGGCCACACCTTACACATCCCTTCAAATTGAAGGCAATTTGGGGGTGGTGTGCAACAAGGGTTTAAAACAGGACAAAGGAAATACACACCATCTGTTGTGGACTGAATATTTGTGTTCCCCGAAAAGTCTTATATTGAAATTCACCAGATTCACCTGCTGAAATTCGCATGTTAAATTTCGCACATTGAAATACCAATATGATAATATCGGGATTAGGTACGAGGGTGGAGCCCTTGTGAACTGGGTTAGTGTCTTTGTAAGAAGAGACATTAGAGAGAGGATCTTGCTCTATCTCCTCCACATGAGGATACAATGAGAAGAGGACCATCTGCAAACCAGGAAGAGTGCTCAAGGATACCATGAAAAGAGGACCATCTGCAACCAGGGAAGAGCGCTCTCACCAGAAGCCAAACTCTGCCAAACCTTGATCTCAAGAATTCCCAGCTTCCAGAAAGGTGAGAAATAAATATCTGTTGTTGAAGCCACCTAGTCTATGGCACTTTATTATAGCAACTCAACCTAAGACAACATTGGATACAAAATATCCTAAGACGGAGTTTCCTTTATGTGTTTTGATTTTACGGTAAAGAACAGTCTGGGATTAGTGCCCAAGAGTTGGATAGAGATGGAATTGGAGCCAGGTGCTGGTGTTTGCAATGATGGCATCATGGAAAAGGAGAGCTTCATTGGAGCTAAGGCAGCCTAGAGAAACACACTCCCAAGCCTTGGGGTAGTAGCAAAAGGCAGAGCAAACACTGGTGCTGCTACTGATAAAGGGTTCTAGAGTGAAGAAGCTTCACATGAATGTCACTTCCTGGCTCACAGGCAGTAAGATTTGGTATCAGGTTGACACAGAAAGCATAGGTCTGGTGAAACTTCCAGGTTACAAATATTTTTCTCATATTCTCTTAAATTTTGATTAAAAATGATGCCATTTGATTTTCATGGAATAAATTGCATTTTGAAGTGATTTTGAGATATTTTAAAGCAGTGTTTAATAACTGTGAAAAAAATCCATATAAATTATGATGGCCAAGTGAGGTTCTTGTGGAATGTCTTACATGAGATTGTATTTTGTTTGCTCTTGGCAACTTACTTGGAAAAGAACACTACTCTCGTTAATCCCCAAATAATATGCAGAAATTGAAACTGGGGTGGGGATGACACTCTTAAATGTAAATATGCTCTGCAGGAAAGTAAAAAGATTAATGTTTTATTTTCCAAATCTGTTGACCCCAAGACGAAGAGCAACAGCAGGTGTTTGGATCCAAATATACACAATTATCAACATACCCTAGTATTTAATGCAACACATTCCAATGAGACCTTTGAAAGATTTAAGTAGTAACCTCCAGGGATGCAAGGGAAGGTGTAGGTGGGATGCGGTAGGATGTTTTCTATTAAGTGGTAAGTGCCACATGTACTGTATTAAAAAAAAAAATTGGGGTATATAGAGCAGACACAGCCGTGGAGGGTTCTCAGGCTCCTGAGAATCACATGGGAGACTCTCTGCTCACAGATACCTTGCAAAACATCTCTGCAGTTGAAGGAGGGCAGGGCGGCTATGACCTTTAGGCCACTCCGTGTTTCCTCCAGCCATAAGCAGGTGTAGAGCAGCTCCTATATATCTGCCATCAAGGGCTGACCACCTGATTGCCTTCCGAAGGACTGTTTTGAAATCCATCGCTTCTCACAGGCTTTCCTTATAGCTCTCTGACTGCCCTCCTTCAGGTTCCTCGTACCTGCTCAGCTAGATTTCTTAATTTAAACAAAAAATTTCTCTAGATTTGGTTCCTAGAGAGTTCATAGCCTCATGCTCTTGCACATGGTGACTGCTCCATGAATATTCATTAAATAAAAACATGAAAATGTGACATAACTTCGTTTATATCAATCTTGATTAGTAGGAAGTAATTTTCTTTTAAGAACTCTAAAAGTCATAAACATCTAGATAGAAACAGAAACTCTTAAAACCTGAGAAAATTTTAAATTTAGACCAAGAGAGCCTATGAAATAGTAGGTGACATAAGTGACAGTCAAGTCATAGGTATAAAATAATTTAATGGGTGAAATACCTTAGGTAAATGTCTTGGTTAAATGATAGGTGAATTTGTAAGTTAGTATGAGTTAATAAAGGGGAGTACATCAAATAGACTAGCCTTACTATGTGGATTATCTAACATGTGTTTTTCCCTGAGGTCTATTAAATGGCAAATTTCCACAATTTCAGGGAAAGTTAAATATGAAGGTAGCCTTTGCTCAGAGGAATATTTAACATTTTGTAGAGACAGTGATTAAAATCCAAGCTTCTAAGATATGTAAACGTACATACACACACACACGATCATGTTTTGATATCACACAAGAAGAGATACCTTCAGTGCAACACAAAATTTAGAAAAAAAACTTTTTTTTTTTTAATCAATCAAAAAACGTCAAAACAGAAATAACGTATTTGGAAAGAAAAAAGTGTTGATGTTACCAAAGAGCAATGTATTTTGTTCCTCGGTCAAAGAGGCAGTGACAGTGGAGACTGTCCCAGCCCACATTCCTGGAGAGGTAACTGCACTAACTTCTGCATGCCCTGTAGGGTCCTGTTATCCAAGACAGTGACACTGTGACCGGTGCTGAAGCCAGGAGTCTCTGACAGCAGTTTTGGTATGATCCAGACTCATAAGTAATAGTGCCTGAGTTGAGAGCCAGCAAAGAAGGGAAATGTGTAAATCTAACAACAACCTGTGGACTTCAGGACACATAACAGGAATGGGAACTGAGAGAAAGATCGATTGGGCTCCTTGTCAATCCGATACCTGAGAGCTCAGACATTGAATACTTCCATCAGCGGGAATGGGCGGCGTTGGCTCCATTCTCCATACTGTGTGCTTTAGCATTCTAACCACACAGTGCTTAGCAGGCTGCCTTTGTGCCAGGTGATGCGCAAGGAGCAGGGATGCAAGGATAATTTTCCCAGTTTTTGTTGGTTAATATAACCAGGGAAAGCAGGAAGTGCAAAACTGGGTATTGGCAAAAGATGACCTGTTATTACAGTAGCCAAATGAGCACGATGCTTAAAAAATCTCAACAGAGGTTCAAGTTGCTCTTCAATTATTAAGGCACTGGACAAAGATTTTCCATGTAAAATGTTAGGAGATAACATTCATATGTCCTTTTGTAAACTATTCAGTATGAAATATGAAATATAAAGAAAAGTGGGCCAATTTGTATCATGCCTTATATATTTTACTAGGTGTTTACAACCTCAGAAACATGAAAATCTATGATAGAGATTACCAGTATAAAGATGACCCTATTAAAATAATTTAGTTTCTTGATATTTTATGGCATATTAATAAAGTGGGTTTTGTTTTTGTTTTTGTCTTATATACAGAACAAAATTATTTGGCAAGGGATTTGTCATAGTATTTTATTATCATGCATCTGTTCTGTACCCTAATTATCTTGCACTTTTTAATAATATATTTACATGACTGACTATAACCTCCTGAAGCAGCACATAGCTAAGGGAAAATTAATGTACAAGTAAAAATAACTTGAGACTTTAGAGCTAATATCCCATAGCATTATATACCTGGACTGGGTGTGTAATGTATCTTTTCCACACCTTGCTAAATAAAGTCAGTAATTAAGTTTGTTCACACACACACACACATACACACACACACACACCCCTATATGGTGAGAAATGTAATTCAACAGCTTACAATTTTTATTTGGTCACGAGGCTAAATTTAGAGGTTTTAGTCAATTATAGTTAAAATATGTATGTCATCATTTTGGGCATGTATATTTTATTTCCCTCCCAATTTTTATGTAAAAGTTAGATTTTTGCCTTCAAATCGAGCCTACTCCTATATCATAATATATTTAAATGGCTGAATTCAAATAGCATGGACCTGTTCATAGACACCTCGGTATTATAAAGCAAAACCAAAGGAAACAAACCAGAAAAGAACAGGGCTCATGATTTGGCTATACATTGCTTAGCACACAATAGGAGTACAGGAAGGGATTGTTCGCAGAAAACCATGCTTGTGAAGTGCCTGTTATCCGGCCCCTAGCCATATGAGGACTCTAAACGAACTTTTATTCTCATATAAATTACCTGATTGATTCATTACATTATATATTCTAAGAGAATAGTTTAGGGGCGCCTGGGTGGCTCAGTCGCTAAGCGTCTGCCTTCGGCTCAGGTCATGATCCCAGGGTCCTGGGATCGAGCCCCGCATCGGCTCCCTGCTCGGCGGGAAGCCTGCTTCTCCCTCTCCCACTCCCCCTGCTTGTGTTCCCTCTCTCGCTGTGTCTCTCTCTGTCAAATAAATAAAAAATCTTTAAAAAAAAAAAAAAGAACAGTTTAAATTAAAAGATGCTGTCTAAACTGATTTTGGTATTATTATCAAAAACATCCTTTGTACTAGTACTTAAACAGAAAATAACAATCAGAAATGGATCAGTCGAGAATTGTGGTAAATCACACTGATGCCCTTCTTTCCATAAGAATCTCCTGTAGAACTGTGCATTAAATGCACCGTACTATTTGTAGTATTCCAAAAAGGCTAACATACCAGCCCTGGTCCACACAAACCACAGACTTCCAAGAGAAGTGGACATATGCACAACCATTACCATAGAGTTGATTCATAAACACACACACATACACACAAAGATATAGGTATATGCATAACTGCATGAATCTCTTATTTTATTTATTTTTATTTATTTTTTTTTAATTTTTTTATTTTTTAAAGATTTTATTTATTTTTTAGAGAGCGAGCGAGAGAGAAACAGCATGAGAGGGGAGAGGGTCAGAGGGAGAAGCAGGCTCCCCGCCGAGCCGGGAGCCCGATGCGGGACTCGATCCCAGGACCCTGGGATCATGACCTGAGCCGAAGGCAGACGCTTAACCATCTGAGCCACCCAGGCACCCCTATGAATCTCTTATTTTAAAATTTTACATATAAGTTAGTAGTTTATATATATATATACATGCACATATATATATATATGTATAAATAAGTATAAACATCAGTACAAATATAAGAATGACAATTTTTATCTTCTAGAGTACCAGGCCTTCTATCTCATCATCTGGCAAACTTGGGATCTAACTGTAGTTATGACTCTGGGGTCAGTGGGCATTGGGGTAGATTTTGAAGAATGTTAGCATCTCCTCCCAAAACTACAGACCACACACGGAAGGTCATGGGGGAAGGAATACCCTGACTTCATTTTCTTTCTTCTTCTTCTGTCAGTGCCTCATATCTGTCTGAAGCTAAATGGAAGCACGTGGAATAAAGCTCACTGATCTCCTCTGTAACAGTAAGCACTCAGGAGGAAAAAGCACGGTGGAAAGCATGGAGAGTCGATCAGGACAGACAGTTAAAAGACATCCAGAAGAGAGACTAGAATGGAATGATGGATGTCATCTTTGTTGACATTCTGCCCCCGGCGTGGTCACTCCTGAGGGAGTTCCACAGGGCAGGTGTTCACCGGCTTTGCTGGCTGCTAATTCCTCTGTCCTTATCCACAGGTTTGGGTTGGGGGTACCATTTTCTGTTTTCAGAAATTGCTTAGCTTCATGCTGGTAAAATGTTCACCCATGACTTCCTTTTTCTTTTCTTTTTTTTTTTTTAAGATTTACTCATTAATTTGAGAGAAAGAGAGAGAATGTGTGAGCGGGGGGCAGGGGGAGGCAGAGGGAGAGAGAGAATCTTCAGTCAGACTCCCTACTGAGCACAGAGCCCCATGAGGGGCTCAATCTCACAACCCTGAGATCATGACCTGAGCGGAAACCAAGAGTCCAGGCTTAAGGGACTGAGACACCCAGGTGCCCCTCACCCATGACTTTCTTATAACTAGGGTTGTCGTATTTTTGGCGGGGGGAGATCTTGTCTTTTCTCTTTTACTGCCTGCCTTGCCTTCACTATTATTTTTATTTTTTCTGTGATTAAATAGGTCACAAAGTAGACCATTTCTCAATGCTTTTATGCTGTGACCACACGTTTTTCCCAGCCGCCCAACCATGGCCATCTCTTAACGCTCTAAATTTGTGGTGAGGAAAGGGTTTCCCTCTGGAAGCTCTAGAAATTGTTTCGCTAACAAAACCAGGTTTTGCATGCTTTGCATGGCCAGTGGTCCCATGTAGATTCAACGTAAACAGTTTTCTCAGTTAGGATGTAAAAACTTTAATTAGTTCCCCATAGTGCCCAATTCACAAAAAAGGGAGTATTTTACTAACCCATAGATTCCTGTTTTCATCACTTATTAGCCTGCAATTTACTCAGAAAAGCCTGTGTTAAGACAGAAAATAAATGAAAGCATGCTCACAGTGAAGATGTGGGAAAAGCACTAACAATTATCTGCAGGGTCCCTAACTTGCAGAAAATAGTCATACATTATGAATTAATAACACATAAAAAAAGCTGGCCTAAGAGAAAAGTCAGGATGAAAAAAACAAGTTCATCTCGATTTAGTGCCGTGTAACATAAATTGTGCACATAAGTAATTATAAAATAAGGCATATTAGAATATGCACAGTAACTTTTACATGAAGAATTACCACAATCTGTTAATGCCGATGCCTACTGCAAATGACTAGGTATTCTAACTTCAACGTGATCCCTTCCAAAACTATTCAGAGTTCTAGCTGGTTCTAAGAAAATACTCCTTCCTAAATTCGTACTCAAGTTTTATCAGCAAAAATTCACAATATAGGTTTCAAGGTCATTAATATAAAGAAAACAAGAGATTATATGACTAAGATAAAACAGATCTGTATCATTACAGTCACTGTATGAAGTTAGCATAAACATTGGATTTGATTACAGATGTTGTAAGACATTTATTTAAAACTATATCACTTTGAAAGTATTTTTAAATCTAAAGTGACATCCCAGGGTGCCACATAGCACATTCATTGAGAGATGAAATGATTACTCTGAGTCCAATAACTTGGAACAAAGGGAGGCCTGAAGGAGCTGCACCATTAGGCACCGCCAAGGGTTGGAGGCTCCGGGGACTCTCAGTTTTATTATCATCACAGAATGTAAAGGATGCAAAACAAGGAAAAAACAACTCAAGAGAGCAATCACATGAGGGGCAGCAAGGAACTGTGTGGGTGATTATCAGCAGGGGTCCTAGTGAGGCATTAACTAGGGGGCTGCCAGAGATGGGAGAGCCAACCTCAGTAGGCCTACCTTATCCACCATCATTGCTGTTTTCAGCATGTACTGTTTTCAGAAGGAAATGATTTGGGAAGGGTTGGCTTTTGCCAAATGCATACAACTTTTGCCATATATGCACGTTCCTGTACTTATTGTTTCTTTTACCAGCTGAGGTCTTGCTCTCCCACACCAGGGCACCTGGGTGGCTCAGTTGGTTGAGTGTCTGGCTCTTGATTTCCGCTCAGGTTCGGATCTCAAGAGTTGTGTGATCCAGCGTGGTCTCGGGACTTGGGCTCCAAGCTCAGTCTGCAGTCTGCTTGTCCCTCTTCCTCTGCTCCTCCTCCCTCCCCCACCCCTCCCAAATAAATAAGTAAATAAAATCTTAAAAAAAAATAAAGTGACATCCCATTTTGAAAAGAAATTTTCAGCACGTTAGGTGTTAAATGAATATTACAATCATTGTTAAAAAAAACGAAAGAAAGAGAAAATACCTTTACCTCATAAATAGTTAAATATCTATCTCAAAATGTATAGAACAGCAGGTTAAATCAGCATGCCTGTACTTTCACTACCAGGCAAACGGTGAATGTGGCTGCCCCATATTATTATTACGAGACGAAAAAAATTTTATTTTATTTATTTATTTTATTATTTTTTTATTTTTTAAAGATTTTATTTATTTATTTGACAGAGAGAGACACAGCGAGAGAGGGAACACAAGCAGGGGGAGTGGGAGAGGGAGAAGCAGGCTTCCCGCCGAGCAGGCAGCCTGATGTGGGGCTCGATCCCAGGACCCCGGGATCATGACCTGAGCCGAAGGCAGACGCTTAACGACTGAGCCGCCCAGGCGCCCCACAAGACGAAATAAATTTTAAAACAAACTGTTTCTAACATATCTAAAGTATTATGACTGCTTCATGTTATGACACCCATAGTGTGGTGACATTTTTGAATCTTTTCCTTTCATTATTTTGTGCAGTATTCTGGATGGACATCATAGCCTGAATCGTTTTTTTCCTTTGAATAAAATGGTACGGAGATTAGTCCAGCTTTGAAGTAACAAAGACATAGATTCCTTCATTCATTTCATCAGTTGATAAATCTTCCCTTGCTTTCAAATCTACAAATTTGGTATCATATTTCATGTTAGACTTTTATGGATATTGAGTTAATGGAAGTGAAGTACATGCCATAACTAAACACTTAGTTATATATCTGCATATATAACAGAGGTAATTATTTATGTTAAATATGGTGAAGGATGAGGAATTATAGAAGAGGAGGAAGTGGAGACGGGGATTAAAAAGAAATTCTAAATTCATTGTACTGTTGACTAAAAAAGTTTATAATGTTCATGCCAAGGAAAATGTTATTTTTAAAGTAAATAATATGTACACATATTTGTATAAAAATGCAGTAGAATTAATAGCTTTATGTATGTTTCAATGTCCATAAAGCCTATTTAATTTTATAATATATATTTTACTTATTTTAAAATTATCACTTAGTTGTCTTTCATTATCTGCGGCAGCAATACTTCTTAATATTCAGGATAGAATTTTTAATAGTTTTTGTTCAATTATTCCTAAACAGTTTATCATTTTGATACTATTTGAATAATTGTTTCATCTCATTTTTAATAGCTTAAAGATTGCTTTTAAAAATGAATATGTCTATATTACTTCATATATCGTGACTGCTAAAATCATTTATTACCTTGTTTTCTATATGCCTCAGACTCTTCCTGTGGGAACGCTCGTGCCTTCCGTGACTAAGTACATTTTATTTCTTCTTTTCCAATCTTCTTTTTTTTTTTTAATTTTTTATTCTTATATTATCCCCATACATTGCATCATTAGTTTTAGATGTAGTGTTCCATGATTCATTGTTTGTGCATAACACCCAGTGCTCCATGCAGAACGTGCCCTCCTCAATACCCATCACCAGGCTTCTTTTCCAATCTTCTTTCTTAAATTTCCCATGCAAATTTTTCTTGTTTGTGCTGTGTTGTGGCATCCATCCCACTTTGGACAGAACTTATTTCTACCATAGGGGGGAAATAGTCTAATATTCCATGTTTAAGTATAATGCCTGCTGCAGGTTTTCCAGTAAAGACTCTTATTGGAAGGGTAGTATTTCTTTCTATTTTTAGTTTTCCATGAATTTTTATTCATGAATTTGCATTGAATTTTGACAAAAGTTTTCTTGGTAGCTATTGAGAAGAGCATCTAGATTGTCTCCTTTCTTCGGTCAATATGGTGATTGTCTAACTTTTGGACATTAATGCAAACTTGCATTCTTGATCCTCCCCAGTTATGGTGCATCTATTCCTCTTCTATATTGTTGGATCTGATTTAGTAGCCCTTGTGAAGAATCCATGATGGATATTGGTCTGTAATTTATATTTCTTGTTGACATTTTCAGACCTTATAAAACTAGTCGTAAAGTATTGTTTCTTGCTCTATCTTCTGGACAGGTCGGTGCTCTACCCAGACCACTCTTGTCTTTTACTGGCCGGAAGCACTCATCTCCTCAAAGGCTCCAAGTGCAGACAGCTGGTAGCCTCAGCTAAGCTTATCTCCAGGAATTCCCTTGACCTTCATGAGGCCCCTTCCCAAAGCCTGACTGGTGTAATGCCTCAGGCTTTTGAGAGGTGTGTTGGGGGCAAGCCACACATTGGACAAATACACTGAAAAGCTGAAAGGGATTAATCATCATTTGAAAGGCTGCATTTAAAGCCAGAGGTCTACCTTTCAGCATATTAATGGTGCAGCCAGCACCTCTTCCAAACTGAAGAGTGGTTAAAACTGATGGTTAGGCTGGGAGGTCAATTACCGGAGTAGGAGAAGACTGGAGAGAATTCAGTTCTTAGTAAAAATACCTCCCCCCAAATCCATACCTTTTTTGGCACCTTGGTAATCCCCTATTTGTCTTTTAAGCAGTTCTGTTTCTGTGATCAAACCTAGTCTGGTACTGAGAATGTTTTTGAGGAAGGAAACATTAAAAATGAGTATCTGAGTTGGTTCTTAGCTTTCTGGAGTTTGTTCTCTGATCTGATTAGATTAAAGGCAGTAGGAAACCTGTCTCTATTGATAAAGACTACACCAGCCACACTGTGGCAAAATAGTTACTTAGATGGCCACTTGTAGATACAACGACATCAAATGAGTAAAAAGCAAATGTCCTGGGTGACAAAGTGGTTGCTGTAATAGAACTCTTTAATAAATATAAGGAATATATGTTTCAGCAAGTATTTCTATATGTACTGGAGAAATTGGTGAAAAAAATGACAATATCAGAGCTACCGACCATCCAACCAATTGTGATACAAAATCCCTTTCTATCAGTGGCTGAATTAAACACACACTTAATCCACAAACTCACAAGATTTGTTATGTGAAAGTTAGGGCGAAAGAATAGTAATTGGGAAGGTGTGAGACCCTTAACATGGGGAGGGATGGAGACAGGCAGATTCTGCTGAATTTGATGGCCCCAAATGCCATCAAGATGCCTCTATCAATAAGAGACCTCATCTCTTCCCTGGTGGGGGAGCTATAATGGCTGAAGTGGCCATCATGAGTAGACTGTTCAGTCGACTGAAACTTGACCCTAAAAAAGGTCTACTGTAATCAAGTGAAAATGCCAGCCTTAGTGTATTACAGAGAAAAGTATCCGACAACTTAGGGAGATTGGCGTGCGAGGGCATATTTATCATGTGAGACTTACCAACACCCTAAATTTGTCCCTCAAGGCTGCGCAGATGACCTTCCCTTCATGAGAGATGAAATGCACTCTTGACAAGAGTCCCAATAACCTCAAAGAATTCTGAAGTGACTATTCCCTATAGGCAAGACAATGGCAGAACCCTCAAGGTAGGTTCTTTGGATTTCGTCCGGACGATAGGTTCCTGGGTTTACAAGGGCCACACAGTGATATCTGATCACTGAGAGTGAGGCAGACAGGGACGCCGTAATAGGAACAGGCCTGAAATCATTAAAAACTACCCCGGCTGGGTGGAACTCCCAGCTACCTCTATCACATGTGATCCCAGAAGTTGGGCAGCCTACATCAGCCTGCTTAGGATTTGCCCATTTTGTAGATTTTTACAGCATGTGTGTGTGGCGTAACACCCAGAATCAGAGACTTATGTAGGTATCAGATTTGCTCTTTGCAAACCCCAGCAGCAGTAGCCCCAGAACTATGATCTCTGTCTCAGTGTGAGAAGAGGCTCTGCTGGGACAGCCCTTCTTAAACCATGAGCCAGAAAGCCACCCCAGGCAGAATCCAGTGTGATGGAAGGGGCCACGCCTTTGTTTTCCTTCTCTCCGGGATCCCAGTGCTGTGCTGACAATTAGCCAAAGCTCTAAAACCGTCGACTACTGATATTTTGTCCAGTTCTCCAGCTGTTAACAGTGCGAAGCAAGTCCTGTCCCAGTTATTCTGTAAGGGCAATAAGCTGTGCTGTCCATTTTGTTCTGATCCTTTTTTTTTTTTTTAGTTCAATTTCTGTGTTAAGATTTATTGACTCTCGGGTCCCTGGGTGGCTCAGTCGTTAAGCGTCTGCCTTCAGCTCAGGTCATGGTCCCAGGGTCCTGGGATCGAGTCCCACGTCGGGCTCCCTGCTCTGCGGGGAGCCTGCTTCTCCCTCTCCCACTCCCCCTGCTTGTGTCCCCTCTCTCGCTGTGTCTCTCTCTGTCGAATAAATGAATAAAATCTTTAAAAAAAAAAAAAAGATTTATTGACTCTTTCCTTATTAAGATCGTATCGTATTTGTGTATCTGAACATATGTTCTTTTAATTCTTTGAATCCCTTTCAAGTCCAGGATCTGGCCATTGAATTTAGTTCCAGTTAACTGTTATTATTATTGTCCCTAGAGCATGTTCTCCTCTCCCATATTTTGTCTCTGTCTGTCCCTACTGTTTTTGTTTATTTTATATTTTACATCAGGTAACAGTTCTTTGTAGATGACACAAAGTAGAGTATTGAATTCTGTTGTGTCTCTCAGAAGAATGTTGCTTCTTTTCTCAATAGGTTTTCGGATTATCAGATAAGACTGCGGCCACTTTTTATTCCTTTGCATGTAATAATGCATATCTAATGCATATACACACAATACCTTTAAATACCATATATTTTTGTAACAGTTTACAAATACAGCCTTAGTTTATTTTTTACTGTTTATTTTTAATACATTAAAAAATAATATAATTTAACATGTCATACTTTAATTATTGAAAGGCACCCATTTCATATATCCCATGGGAATAAAAGCTACTTTATATTTACTGGCTCAACTGACTAAAAATATCTTAAAAACATAAGATTAAAATTTTCATGGATAGAATATTAGTATTATCACTAAATATTGAGGGGAGAAGTAGAATGTTATATTTCTAAATATTTGACCAATATTGAATCAATCTTGCTAAGTCTCTAGGCAGTAGAAAATTAAGATGAACTGGGAAAATGGAAATCTTTATTTGTATCCTGAACTTTGTTTCTTATTCTCATTGTCTCTTCTTTGGTCTCTTCTTAGTTCCTTACCTTAAAAATAGGCCAGGGAGGCTCTTTTTGGCTCTGGGGGATATCTGTATCTTATTCCTCTAAACTTGAGACCAGGCATGCACAGAGAAACCCATTTTCCTGGAAGGCTTAACTTACTTTCCCTGTAATGCCCACTTCATGCTTTATTTCTCTTGAATTTTACTCCTCTCTTCCAAGAAATGAGAAGTGGAACCTCTAAGCTGTTTAAAAAATATATTAGACAAATAGAAACTACAAGAAGCTGCAGAAAAGCACTACCTTTAAGAAGAGCTTTTCCTTCCTTCTTCTGAAAATATGTCTTGACTACATTGGCAAATTTTGTGTATATGATGGCTTAAATTAGCCTGTAGCCCATATTAAAGCTCAGCATGTGTGTGGGATAGTTTTGAATTCATGTTCATTTGAATGTATGACAAGTGAGAGTATATCAAGTTAAATTAGATGGTTGGACTCCTGAATTATGAATGTAAATTTTAACTGTGCCTGTTATGTTCACTTATCTCTTCTTATCACTATTGATATTTTTTACAAGCAAGAATTTACACTGACTAAATGGAGTTTATGGATCTATGCTGTCTAATACATAAAACAGGATTTACTATTAGTAAACATAAAATCTGTACTTATCAATTTGCATTTGGAGTTATATTTCTAATTCAGCATAGTATGTATGCCACACAGTGGCTAAAATCAATTCTTTCAACACTAGGTAATCAATGCATGCTTATTGTAGGACTGGAATAAAATATGCTTCTACTACTACTAGGAAACATTAAAACTTCTTTTACTAAAGAGAGTAAATTTTCTATATAAAATTTCAACAATTTTTTTTCATGTAAAGTAAATTAAAATGACACACAGAAGGATATTGAAATTGTTAACTAGGTGAAATAAAATAGTATTTTGCTTTGCTCAATATTGTCTCAAATTCTGTCTTAGGGACTTTGAGGTATCACATACGTATTTAAGAGATTAATTTGACAGTGTTGGTAAATTACTCCAGAGGTGGATATCACTGAACTAAAATTATATTTCACAATCTGAGGCAAGATACTTTAAAAAGCTTCAAATATTGTTTCCATAAACATGACATAAGATTTGAGCAAGTAGAAACTGATATAAATGGGGCGCCTGGGTGGCTCAGATGGTTAAGCGTCTGCCTTCGGCTCAGGTCATGATCCTGGAGTCCCGGGATCGAGTCCCGCATTGGGCTCCCTGCTCGGCGGGGAGTCTGCTTCTCCTCCCTCTGACCCTCCTCCCTCTCCTGCTCTCTCTCTCGTTCTCTCTCTCTCAAATAAATAAAATCTTTAAAAAAAAAAAAAGAAACTGATATAAATGGAAGCCAAATGTATTCACTGTTCTCACTAGGCATTAAATAACAATAAACTGAATAAAACAGGTAAAGGATTAACTTTTTAATTTTTTCTGGATTTCACACTAAAAGTTGCATCTATAGTCAAAAGAACCCTTTTTTTTTTCCTGAACCTAAAACTGAAGCCATAGATCCTATTTTCCCAGATTCGCTTAAACTTTTCTTTCTCTTGTGAAATTCAAATCTATAGAATGCACTTTTTGGACTTGCTTTTCCTTCTGTCACCCACGTGTAAGAACCAAAGATGACACCTTCTCCCTCCTCCGTGAATCACAATCTGATTTCTTTGTTCCATCTTTTTCTCTGACCAATCTGAGGACCTGTAACATATAAAACCTCTGGTAACTTTCAGATTCTTCTTGCTCCTTGCAGTGAATAAAGTCTTTCTCTTCGTTGCTTTTTTGTGGTCTTTATTTCAGGAGGCTTCTCCCTCGTGTAAGTCCTAAATTGATTCAATTTCACACAGAGTAGATTGTAGCAAAGCAAGCTTCGTGAACAGGCTCTGAATTTTTACTTTCTTGGTTTAGCATTTCTCTTCAACAATTACTCATCTTTGGACTATTAGTAAGTTATTTAAACTTTCTAAACCCCAGCTTTTCCATTGGTTTCACGGTACTTACATTATGGGGTTAACAAAGAATCAGTAAGGTGAAGTTATCAGGCATTTAGATTCATTTCTGGGATATGATGAGCACTCAAAACTCAAAAAACCTTTAGCAATTATAATCTTTTAGAAAGAAACATAGTATTTTATCTATTTTATATAAAGGAAGTAGATTTTATAAGGTTAAAAAATAATACCTATGAATTCTCTGGAACTTTTTAAAAATTGTTTAAACCAGGGGCCCCTGGGTGGCTCAGCCATTAAGTGCCTGCCTTCAGCTCAGGTCATGATCCCAGGGTCCTGGGATCGAGCCCCGCATCGGGCTCCCTGCTCCGCGGGAAGCCTGCTTCTCCCTCTCCCGCTCCCCCTGCTTGTGTTCCCTCTCTTGCTGTCTCTCTCTGTCAAAAAAATGAAATCTTAAAAAACAAAAAAATTGTTTAAACCCTTCATTAAACAACATTTACATTTTACATTGCCACAGAATCACAAGCACAATTATGGAAATTTGACATAGACATCATGTTAAATAGCTATTGTGTCTTCCTTAGTGTCATATTTGTCCAAATGTACTTTGTGAGTGGATAAAGGATAGAGATTCTAAATATGTTAAATGCTGTTATATTTCCACCCTCATAAGGCAGATATTATATTAGAGGAAATTTTCACTAATGGCTGAAGTTGCCTGCCAGCAACAAATAAGTCCACTTTTATTATTTAAATGAAAGATTTAAAAATCATAGTTTTTTAGAAGCAGCCTAACATTAGAATGAAATGAGAAAACTCTATGAAGTATCTGGTAACATCCAATGTGTGTAAATAAGACACCAAATGTAACTAGTCTCCATGGATCTTGCATATCTGGAAAACTGAATTTGCTGAATACATCCAAATTTTATCTCTAGCTTGAACACCCTTGCCCAAGTTGCAAACCACCAGAGCACCCTGTACTCCCGTCACTCTCACAGCTATATCCAAGTCACATCATGCCTGCGGATGCTACCACTTTCAGTGAGAGCAAAGCCATAATCTGGGCCGTGCTCCCTGAGTTCCTACACGAATGCCCCCAAACCCATACCCGGCTCAGCTCTGCCCTCCAACCCATGTACTCTGCTCCAGCCACTCCCTGCATCCTGGTTATACCTGGAATAGACATGTTTTTGTTTCAAGGCTTTGCATTGAATATATCTGCCTGATTCATCTTCTATCAGGTACCTCTAGGACTACATGCTTCATATTAGTTGCCCTTTGTGCAAATATTTCCTGCACAATAAGACCTTCCCTATTGTCAGTTAGATTCTTGACTCCCATTTGGAGTCCCTATCACTCTTCATCCTTTATTTTCCTTCCTATTATTATATTACATCTAATTACTTAAATATCATTTGTTTATTGTGTATCTCTCTATTAGAATATAAATTCAAAAGAAATGGAATAATTTTGCTCATCTTATTGACTGTTATATACTCTGCACCTAGAAAGGTAGAAGCTGAAAAATAGTTGTCAAATGAATAAATAGCAATCATTTGTAGACAGGAGAATACAGATGCATGTAAAATTTGTGGCAATTCTCTCTTTTTGAGAGCCCAGGAAGAAAAGGTGAGGTGGACATTTTTGACCAAGACATACAAGTATTTCCTACAAGCGTGAGGTGTATGAGTGTAATTAGGTTCTCCTCTTTGTCTCTCTCTCTCTCCCTCAGCATGGCAAATTCTAAAGCATAGCTTCACCCAAATTAGTAAGATGTCTATGTAGAGGGGTAACTATCATGTATTTCAATGGAAGAATTTCTTAATCAATCACTTTACAGTGCCAGTATACAAATCTCCTATGGATTTTTTTGGCATCTCATACTCACATAATAGCTTTTAAGGTGATTATATTTTTATAGGCTTTATAAATCTCAAAAGACAGCTCCCAGAGCATTAGTTGAAGTTTGTGCTCACTCTATCACCAAATCTCCTTTCTCTGGAACAGAAAACCGTAGTAAATTGTTCTTCTCTGTTTTCTCCTGTCTTCTCCTCTCATGTCTCTCCTTCTCCTCCCCTGCCTCCTTCCTTTCCCTCCATGCTTCCCTCCCTTCTCTCTATATAACAATATTCCTTTGAAAATAATTTTTTGAAAAGCACAAGAAACAGGGATAAAATAATTTAATGACTTCAACCCTCACACACTTTTCTTGACCAGGATATACCAGAATTTTTAAAAATGTAGTATTTTAACTGAAGCTGAGATAGTTTGTTTAGCAGTGATTAGATGGGATTCTCCATCTACAACTAATCAAAGCCTGAATTGGATTAAAAAAAAAAAAAAGAAACTAGAATGATATTTCACCAGAGTGGTCCAGGATAATATGTTATTATGAAGAAAGTTCACCATCGAGAAACAAGATGTTATTTCTTTCTTTTTATTTTTTTAAGATTTCATTTATTTATTTGAGGAGAGAGCAAGAGAGTGAGAGAAAGCATGAATGGGCGTGGGGAAGAAGGCAGAGGGAGAGGGAGAAGCAGACTCTCCTCGAGCAGACAGCTCTGAAGCTGGCCTTGATCCCAGGACCCTTAGATGATGACCTGAGCTGAAGGCAGATGCTTAACCTACCGAGTCACCCAGGCACTGAGAGAGCAGATGTGAGCAGATACAGTGTGTTCACATCAAACTCCACCAGAAAAATTAACCCAGACCACTGAGAGCCACTGAGAGCAGACCAGAAAGTACTCAGCACCTAATTGTCATATATTACTTTCACAATTTGAAATGTTTTGACCAAAATAATGAAGTTAACAGTGTTAACTGTTATAAAGGGAATATATAGAAATTTATAATCCAGCATGAACACATGACTTTGGGATATGTTTTTGTGTTTATATTTAATTGTAAACAATGCTTTTTCAAGAATTTATTGTAAAATCTGAATTAGATACTAAAAACATCTAGATCTTATGTTTAACTCTAATAAATCTATCCTTAAGCATATTAAGTACAAACAGACTCCCAATTTCTGAGGCCAAAATCAAAACAAAGCAAAAATTATTTGGAGGCGGGACTTAGTTGTTTACATATTTGGATGAAGCTCTATAGTGCCTCTCTATCATGCAAGCCACAAGAATCATTAACAATGGACTCAAAAACCAAACATAAACCATTATCTAAAGTATCACAAACAGTAAATAACCTCATGTTTACTAAGGACAACAATACTTTCCCATAATCCTTCACAAAGACATCTCTTTCATTTTAATGCTACATAACTTTTCAAGCCCCCATTGACTTGTTAGTAGTAAAAGAGAATTTTGCTATTCTTGCTGAACAGAAGAAATAATACCTTTCAGAATAATTCATCATAAAACTAAGGTAATAAAATTATTAGAAATATTAGTAATAACATAAAGCAATATAAACTGTGAATGGTTTGTTTACTTTCCCAAAAGAAATCATAATATCACACGTTGACTTACATAAAATTTAAAATGTTTCCCTTGCTGAACTGAAATTGTCTATATATATATATATATATGTGTGTGTGTGTATATATATATATATATGTATATGTATGGTTTATTTTTTCCTCTTGGGGATATAATTATAAACCAATTTCTGAAAGCATTTTATCTGGTGTTTCACCTGCCATACCACAATCTTTATCAGTGAGCCAAAAATAAATAACCTAAACCTTTTGTAATAGTTGTCACTAAAAAGCTAAACAAAGTCACCATTCATCTTGCTCATAGTCATTTTAGCCTTTAGCAGATGTGTTCTTTGAACAAATTTATTGGCCTTATGAATAAAGATTAGCACTCCTCTGTTCAACTCTGTTGGGAAGAACATTATTCTACTGTAAATGGACAAAAAATTCAACCAAATGAGTGCTTTAAAATGGAAAAGACAGTTTTTGAACTAAGCTTTCTGAATACAATGAGGGATTGGTTTCCTCAGGCATATTTAATGAGTACTTTTTATTTATTAGCACCTTCATCTGTAATAATCTAGATAAAAGAAGGTTGAAATTCCTGTTAAAATATAAATATATTAGTTGTAAAATTAATTATGCAATTTAATTATAGCCATGATTACAAAAGTGTCTATATGCATCCTGATAATATTTTTTTTTAATTTTTCAGTTATCCTGGTTTGTAAACACTAATGCATGCTTACCCATGTATGCCTCAGGAAGAGTTACAGACAGCTCCCCTTCTCTTAAATCTCTGAATAGAGCTACATGTTTAATTATATTGTATATTGTAATTGTGTTCACACTGAAATGAAGGATGCTTCATGCACATATGTAAAGCAGAATAATACCTAATTTCACTACATTTTTAATGAAGATTAAATGAGATATCTGCATGTGTACAAGGTAAGATATAGAATCTTGAGATTTTTGATTAACTCATTTTTGTCTCTCTCCATGAACTACAGTCTTATGTGAAACATGACGCCATTATCAAAAACATTTGTCGAATTTCATAATTACATTGTTATATACTAAGTGCCATGGGGAAGACTTAGGTAAGTCAGTCCTTGACCACAGAGGTTGATTCCTAAGATTCATAGTTGGATTGAAATTGAAGGCATTAAATACTCTCTCATTTAAATTTGTGTTGGAAACCCTTTAAAATTTTATGCTTTTCAAGCTTTATTTCTTCTACTCTTTTTTTTTTTAAAGATTTTATTTATTTATTTGAGAGAGAGAAGGAGAGAGAGCACATGAGAGGGGGGAGGGTCAGAGGGAGAAGCAGACCCCCTGCTGAGCAGGGAGCCCGATGCGGGACTAGATCCTGGGACTCCAGGATCATGACCTGAGCCGAAGGCAGTCGCTCAACCAACTGAGCCACCCAGGCGCCCCTATTTCTTCTACTCTTATAGATTACTTATAACTAAGGAAACTAGCAGAGTATTAATCTCTGTTGTTAAACTCCTTCTTTTATAAAGAGGTACAATAGTGTGGCAAAGAAATAAACTCGCACGAGAGTATGTGTAATATAAACTATATACGCCTAAAAACAATTAAATGCATTAATATATGATCACACAAGTATGTCATGTATAGTTAACCATAAAGTACCTATAAATGCCCCATGTTGTTTAATTTTAGTATTTAAAATCATCAAATAGGAAATTCTGATTTATTTATGTTACAGTGCATGTGTTCTGGGAATAGGATTTCAGACCAAGTTTTTGAGTTTAAGGACTAGAGACAAGAGAAGGAAAATAATTTCCTGCTTCCTGTAGTTGTAAGGATTAAAGTAAGAAGCAAAAACAGAAAAATATTTGATATTCCAATACTGGCTTCTTCTTTTTTCTTTTTCTTTTTTTTTTTTTGCTATAGGTTGGTGGGTTTTGATTGCCCCTTCAAGCATGTATCATTAAAAAGGAGTTAAAGCAGATTTTAATCTAATGTGTATGCCCACTACAGTGAACTGAACCGGAAAGACACATAGCTTCTGACCTAAGACAGAAAGATGTCTTAAATCGCTTAGCTGGGACCCAGGAGCTCGAAGGGACTGTACTGTCGGGTAGTTGTGCTTCCCACCGGGAGACCTCTGAGTTAAAGTGCCAGGCCAGAACACCCTTGCAGACTTTTCTGGTCTTTATGCCAACAGTTGCACTCCAGATGTTAATAGATAGTAAGAGAAATGCCTTCATTTTGTGTTCAAGTACTTTAGAAAGCATTAAAGTGACAACATTACTTGTCTCTCTAGAAGATGTGTGACTTGTCCAGAAAAAGAATGCAACTTTTTTTCGATTTAGAACCGTGTGGTCCAATTAAACATTACTTAACTTAGTACATAGCTGGAGGTATTTGGATTTTTGTGTTTAACTTCTGACTTCTCAAGAAAGAACACATAGTTTCTTTTTAGTTGAGAAGTTTCCTGAAAGTTTGTTAACAATTGAATGTCTTTTTCAAGATCTTCATGCATCACTTCAATTATATATAATTTTTTATCTGTCACTTATTATATCTGAGGCTAATTTGAATTACTCTACATTTGTCAACATTAAATTTCATTTGCCACATGTCAGCCTATTTAAGAAGCAAATTCAAAGTATATTAGAATGCACTAGATGTAAATCTCAACACTGCTATTTAACTCTTGCCTCCTAATCTATAAATTGAGAAACTCCAACATATTAAGAAGAGGCTAAATGTCTAATTTTCTTAATTACCATAAAATGAAAAACTGGAAGAAAGAGAATACAATCTGTAGAAACAAAGATACCTTTGAGTGAAGAAAATTCACATTTTAGCTTTTTTATAGCCAACAAGAGTTTTTACAATTTCAAGTTAGCAGCATTATTTCCAAAATATTAGGTCTGAAAAGAAATTACAAGGAGTTAAGATTTACCGATGCCACTGAAGAAACTGGTAAAGTCAAAGTGGACACATTTTGAGAAGTAAGCCTATGAACAGATGGAATAAATGATTAGTAATACCGTAAATTATTAAATTATACTTAAAACTTATCCAATTACAATTAAGAAAGAGAAAAATCATATAATTTGTCATTAAAGGAAATATATAAACATAATTACTGAGCATGTAGGTAGCAAAATAATTCTAATATATAAATTAGGATGCTTTAATTATATACAGTTAAAGCCTTGAAAGAATTAACTAATATTTATGAAACACTTTAGATATATATGTAGATAGATAGATTTTGAAAGGGATGTAGAACTTTCAAATAATTGTAAAGTGTGCTAGTAACTTTATGTGAACATTTCACTTTCAGTTTAAAGCTATTTTAAAATTTAAAATACTAATATAAGCATATGTTATTGTATTTCTATAGGAAGAACCTGTATTGATAGGATGTTCTTGGAATGAGTCCAAGCTAATGCATTTAACGATTATGAGGATTGAGGATCCATATAAGTATGTCATCATTTTGGAAGAATTGCCAAATAATCAGACCATAGAATAAAGTGTATGCATTCAATAAATATCTTCTGGGCTTTAGTTATATTTCAAAAATTATTAAATTTTGATCAGAGGTAAGTAGCAATGCATTATAAAAATGTATACCTTCCCAAAAAAATTGAAAGCTGGGACTTAAACAAATATTTGTACATATGTGTTCATAGCAGCACTATTCACAATAGCCAAAAGGTGTAAGTAAGTGAACTGTTCATTGATAGATGAACAGATAAATATGATATATATACACGCAGACTGGAGTACATACAGTGGAACATTATTCAGTCTTAAAAAGAAAGAGAATTCTGACACCTGCTACAACATAAATGAACCTTGAAGATATTATGCCAGGTGAAATGAGCCAGTTACAAAGGCAAAGCCTTTATGATTCCACTTATAAGAGGTACCTAAAGTATTCCAATTCAAAGAGACAGAAAGTGAATTTCATATTATACAATTGTAGTTTAATTTTTAAAATCACAGAGGAGAAAAATATATATAAATTATAATTATTAAATGTTGATTTAATTCAATTGATTGTGAATATAAAGAGAAACCATAACACTCCAATTATTAGAGGAAGGTATGATACTTGGATGCCTTCAGTTACTTTTTACCCTCACTACTATCTAAATACTTATTAATCAACAGAATTTACATGAGTCAGTGAATTTGCATAAAATACTGTAACAGCATGTACATTTTGAAATTTGTTACTACATCTTCTGATATTCTGAGACATTTTCCTAATCTTAAGAGATGTAAATTTTTAAAAAGAAAACTTTTTCAAGATTTTATTTAAATTCTAATTAGTTAACACAAATTGGTTTCAGGTGCAGAACTTAGGGATTCATCACTTACATATATCACCCAGTGCTCATCCTTAATCCCCATCTTCCATTTAGCCCATCCCCCACACACCTCCCTTTATCAACCCTCAGTTTGTTCTCAATAGTTAAGAGTCTCTTCTGGTTTCTTTTTTTTTCTTCCCCTATGTTCATCTGTTTTGTTTCTTAAATTCTACATATGAATGAAATCATATAGTATTCGTCTTTCTCAGACTGACTTATTTCGCTTAGCATAATACACTCTAGTTCCATCCATGTCAATAAAATGGCAAGATTTCATTATTTTAGATGGCTGAGTAATGTTCCATTGTGTATATATACCGCATCTACTTTATTCATCAGTCGATGAACACTTGGGCTCTTTCCATAATTTAGCTATTACTGATAATGCTCCTGTAGACACTGGGGTGTATGTTCCCCTTTGTACCTATACTTCTGAATCCTTTGGATAAATACCTAGTAGTGCAATTGCTGGATCAGAGAGTGGTTCTATTTGTAACTTTTTGAGGAACCTCCATACTGTTTTCCAGATGGCTGCACCAGTTTGTATTCCCACCAACAGTGTAAGAGGGTTCCCTTGCTCCACATCCTCACCAATACCTGTTGTTTCCAGTGTTGTTAATTTTAGCCATTCTGACAGGTGTAAGGTTGTATCTCATCATGGCTTTGATCTGTATTTCTCTGGTGATGAGTGTAGAACCACAGAAGAGCCTGAATAGCCAAAGCAGTCCTGAAAAAGAAATACAAAGAAAAACAAAGCTGGAGGCATCACGATTCCAGACTTCAAGTACAGAGCTGTAGTCATCAAGACAGTATGATCCTGGCACAAAAACAGACACACAGATCAATGGAACAGAATAGAAAACCCAGAAATGGACCCAAAACTGTGTGGCCAACTAATCTTTGACAAAGCAAGAAAGAATATCCAATGGAAAAATGACAGTCTCTTCAATAAATGGTGTTGGGAAAACTGGACAGCCACATGGAGAAGAATGAAATTAGGCCACTTTCTTACACCATGCACAAAAATAAATTCAAAATGGATGAAAGACCTAAATGTCAGACAGGAATCATCAAAATCCTAGAGAAGAACACAGGCAGTAACCTCTTTGACCTCCGCCGTAGCTTCTTCTTTCTACATACATCTCCAGAGGCAAGGGAAACAAGCAAAAATGAACTTTGGGGACTTCATCAAGACAAAAAGCTTTTGCACAGGGAAGAAAACAATCAACAAAATTAAAAGGCAGCCTACAGAATAGGAGAAGATATTTTCAAAAGACATAACTGATAAAGGGTTAGTATCCAAAATCTACAAGGAACTTTCAAACTCAGCACCCAAAAAACAAATAATCCAGTTAAGAAATGGGCGGAAGAACATGAGGAGACATTTTTCCAAAGAAGACATCCAGATGGCTAACAGACACATGAAAAGATGCTCAAAAGATAATACTTTTAACAGGTCATTAATATTATATCTTAAAAAATTAAGCCTAAGTAGTCATTTTATATCTTTATGTGTTCCTAATACATGTATTAAGATACCACAATATTCCTAATATTGTGTATTCCTAACTTGAAGACTTCATAAACTTCATATTTATGGCAACATTGTTAAGGGGAAAAATTCATCTAAGAATGTTGGTGAAGATCACACAAACCAGCACCATTTTTATCTGGTCAACTTATTGAACTCATATTTTTAATATATGGTATTAAGAACAATGTTTATTTGGAAAAATAATATAATTTAGATGCTTTCCTCATGTTTTATGTACACCTAGGCACATTAAATAACAATATGTAAAAAAATCATTTTCTAAGAACTGGTAGAGTATATATGTAAGTATTATCATACAGTTGGTGGTAAGAATAAAAGGAGAGATAAAATTGTCGCAAACACCACTATCCAATACTGGCCTTAGTTTGGTCCCAAATACAATTTGTACTTATAAACAAATCATAAATATTCTTCTGTATTTTATATATGTCAAATATGCTATGAATATTTTCATTCACTGTAATAAAACTCATGTGTGCTCTAGAAAATATCTAGCAAATAAATATTTTTCACTAAAGCACCTTTTCTCCCAAAGCATACTACTTAGTTGAAAAAATAAATTTTTAACTGTACTTTGCCTTATTCTATCTTTTTCTCTATTCATCATCTTTCCTTTTCATTTTGTAATTTATTAATTTCACTATCATTCCCTTCACTTAAAATTTCCCTATCTTCCCTCTTTGTTTTGATTCTCTCTTATGACTGGATTATGTTATTATGTTATCGACAATCACAGAGTTATGAAACAAGAAAAGCTGGTTTACTTGGAGGTAGGGCTATACAGAAATTATTTTTTTCAAACCTTCTCTTTCTAATGAGACTTATTTTACTATATAATATATAAATAGCATAGTCTCATTTCATCTAAGTATTCATATATATTTGTGTACCCTCATTCCATATAGTGTTTAATGATTCTCTCTTTTTTAATAGTTATTTTCTCCTTTCCAGTTGTTATTTTGTGTATTTGTGTTTTTCTTTGTCCCTCTGTCAACATTTTTTCTTTTGGTGTTAGGAGATGTTTTGACTACTTTGTTAATTTTTTTCAGAAGATACATTTATTTGTTATTAGTTTCAATTATTATTTTTCTTTCTTTTCATTATGTTAAGTATGTTAATCATGTACTGAGATAAAAAGCAGCTCTCAAAAACAAAACAGAACAAAAACAAAACAGATAAATATATATTTCATGAGCCCATAAATACCATCTGAAATTTCTACTTGAAGTTTATGATTATACATTTTTTGTTTTAAGCTCCTTGATATCATACCAGTATTTCTTTTTATAGAGAGAAAAATCTCAGTGTTAAAAGTGATATAATAATGCATTTATTTTATATTACTTATATAATAATCTCAAAGTAACAATAAATCTACTGAATACATTTTAAAGTTTAAAATTTCTTTGTTGCTCTTTTTGTACTCAGAATCTCTGAAGGAATTGCAAAAAAAAATGGTAATGCTATATTGTAGTCACTAGAGTAAATTATTTTCTCTGTGTATTTTATGCATGGACTTAATATATGGTTAGATTAATTTCTTTCAGCTTATTTTCGAACTATAGAATATTGATTATTTGATTTTGAAACAAGGAATAGCACAGAACTTTATATTATAGAAGTAAAATTACAATAAATGAGGAACATTTGTGAGATCTCTATTAAAATCTACTTCATAAAAAGTACTTTCAAATGTAACAGACACACTGAATGGAAAAGAATGTTATTCCCGTTTGTCTTATGGGCATTAGTTAAAGCCAAACACATAAAAATATATAGAAGAAGGAGAAGAACAAAAAAGTAAACTGGTCATCCAATGTATTGGGTGATTAATATATCTGCATTGTGTGAAATATGTACCAAATAAGCTGCTATCCAGTATTTCCATTTGGGGGAATATTTGTTGGATTATATTTCAAATTGCAAAATGATATTCAGTCATGGAAACTACAGACATGTACCTGTAACACAGTGAGCCTTCAAGGCAAAGGCTTTTCATTTTGGAGCTTAAATGGTGCCGTAATGTCACAGACTTCCAGGAGTAAAGAAATCAATCAATATGTTGGTTAGACGGCAGAGGCACCCTGGGATTTATCTGACAAGTGAGGAGATCCCAGCCATTTCTCCTGCTATTCCTTTACAGCTCTATTCAAACTTTTCAATAGAAAATCTGGCAAATGCAGCAAAAGGAGAAAGAGAAAGAGTAAGAAAAAATAGAAGTCAAATGTTAAAAAATAAAAGTAACAATGAATGTGAACTCTCTGACCTTAAATAAAAAGGAAAAAAATGTACAAAGTCTGGTGCTGAACAAAGCCTTGCTGGAATAAAGGAAAAGTTTGGTTCACTGCCTGTGCATGTTGCTTAATCTACCAAATTTAACTGTGGATACTTTTTCAGTAACTTCTTTATTTCATTCCAATTTTAGGTCCATAATCGACTTCACCAAACATCTTACAGAATTTTAAAGTCAATTAGATATGTCCAAGAATATTCTCATCATCGAAACCACATACTATTGTATTTGAACATTTTGAGAATAAAATAAATCATAAGTTCCAATGAATTCACCAATGAATTGGTGAAATGTGTAAAAATGTTCAATTTTTGAAAGATCTAACAGCACTATGTTTAATATATGTTCTTATTACAGTCATTGTTTCTTTGGTTAAGACTTCGGTTTGTGATTAAGAATAAGGAAGTAAGGGTGCTGATTTTTAAATTTTGTTATTGAAGTGTTGTAAGAAAAGGGAGAAATCTTAACTGTACATTTTTACTTAAATCATACTTAATTGTCCACTATGGCACCAACACTCAAATGGTGAGATATGTCCAGCATCCCAGAAGATAACCCAAGGCCCTTTCCAGTCTACAGCCCCTCCATCACCCCACCACCGACAAGTGTTGTTGGGATTTGTTTCACAAGTTACTTTTGCTTGTCTTTTAGCTTCATAGAAATGAAAACTTACTGCATATTTTGTCTGTGTAATTAATTCAACTGTTAGGTCAAGGAATACTTCTTAAGAATTATAATAACCATACAAGCTTGCTACTGGCCTTTATATAAAGAGCTTCATTGAGGTATGACTGACAATGCGTTCTACTGCACAGTTTGGTAAGTGTTGACACATGAATACCTCCATGAACAACTGCTGAAATCAAGATAAATATATTGATCGCACCCAAAGGTTTGATTGATCACGATTGCAACTGATGCTCCTGAATTATAAGACTTCTGGATTATGAGCATTTCCATTTGGGTTTAGGGAACACCTGCTCTCCCAAGCCCTGTGAAAGCTTGGGGTCCTTTTGGATGATGCTCTGCCCAGCTCAGGTAGTTTCCTCCCACATATTGCACTGATCAGTACTCAACTGAGTACCCTAAGGAGACACATCAGATCTATAGAGAACTCTGTCTATTCTGCCCTATCACTTTGGTTTCTGGGATTCCCAGCTTCATCCCCTAAAATCAAGGAAACTGCCAGAATCAACCTGGGTCCCAACCCCTGCAGCAGGCACAGCCTGGGAACTTTCTCCAAATCGAATTGCAGCATCATGGGGCTCACCTCCTTTGTTTCCCATCTCTTGGAGATCATTTTTCTTCCTTAACTGGTACTTCCTCCTTAGACACTGAATCTTGATAACTTCTTTCCATTCCAGGTTCCCTTCTCAGGATCATGTTATAACTCTTGCCAATGTGAACGCAAAAGTGTGCCTTCCACTGTACCAGGTGGGAATATCAGCTGAAAAACGTCCCCTAGTACTGCTCCGTCTATCAAGCAAGGTGGCTATTTAAAACCCCAGGAACAAGCTTCTTCAACCGTTCACTCCAATTCCAAACTCACCCTAACCAGAAGGAAGCTGTGCTGTGTCCTTTAATCCCCTCAAAGTGGAAGTACATTTGCTTGTCTGTTAGGTCTTTTTGCTATAGTTCTCTTCTAATTCATTCCTGCCCGATAGAAGAAAATAATCTAGAAATGTCTAGTAAAACTCAGGCTAAAGCTCTGCTTGCTCAAGACTTGAGGTGTAAAATCTACCATATTTAGTATTTTCCCTTTTTGTCCCTCCTCATCCACAGAATAGGAAGGACAAGGGTTCATGGGGTTCTCAGGCTCTCAGAACATCTTCACAAGCCATGTTTTTATATTGCAGCCTTTTACTTTGAAGGCCTAGCAACTTGGTTTGTTGGTGCCCAGATATGATTGAGCCCTAAGGATGACTAAAAATTAATTAAAAAGCACACCAACTGGGCTTGACACCAAAGTGACAACTTACTATTAACAGAGACAAATGCAACAGTTGCATGAACTAAAATTCTTTTTAAAAAAGCAATTATTCCATTCATTTTTTTTGGCTAATGAATGGGAAAAAAAAAGTCAAAACCAAAAGCTCTTTACTGATTTACTTTGAGAAATCCTTAGCTAGGATAACTACCTAGAAATGCTCACATTACTTTTATGATCTGCAAGAATTTGCACATTTTCCTCTCTTGGACTGATCTCACTTGCATTGGAAAGTCACTCGATGAGAATGGGATGAGAAAGAGGAGTTATTTATTTATTTATTTATTTTTAAAGATTTTATTTATTTGAGAGAGAGAGAGAGTGAGCGAGAGAGAGAGCACAGGAGCATGGGCAGAGGGAGAAGGAGAAGCAGGCTCCCCGCTAAACAGGGAGACCGGCGTAGGGCCCCATTCCAGGACTCTGGGATCATGACCTGAGCGGAAGGTAGATGCCTAAACCACTGAGCCACCCAGGTGCTCCAGGAGCTAGTTTTTTAACAAGTTAATATTTATTGTTATCAGACTAAAATAGTCAAAATCCATTATTAACTGCAGTCATACTCACATGCTTCACTTTAATACCTTAATACTAGGGATAATTTTGGTTTGGAACCTAAAAATCTCAACTCTGAACATTTAATGCTTGTATCATTTCTGCATTGCTACAAACGCATTATGCAAAAATTAGCAGTTTAAAACAATACACATTTTTCATCTCACAGTCTTTGCAGAGTCCAAGCATGGCTTCGCTGTGTTATCCACATCTGCATTTCTCAAAGGGCTGTAGTCAAAGTGTCCTCCAGGGTTCGTCTCTACTGAAGCCTCCACTAAAAGAAGTTTCTGCCTCCAAGATTGCTTGTGTGGGTTTTGACTGGATTCTATTCACGAAAGATAGTTAACTGGGGGCCATATTTCCTCACTGGCTCTGGGCTAGAGAGGACCCTCAGTTCTATGTCATGGGGACTGTTCCCACCCGGCAGCTTGGTTCCTCAAAGCCAGCAAGAGAAAGATGGGAGTCACGATCTTATGTAACATAATCACATAAGTGACCTTCCATGAATTTTACTTTTTTCTATTGATAGGAAAAAGGTCACTAGGTACAGCCCGCTAAATAGAAAGCCCACAACCTGCAGCAACCTGCTCAGGAAACTGACCTCCTTATCTGAAATAAATAACCCAGGAAGCCAGCCTGTTATGTTAGATTTGCAAGAAAACAGATTGCCTTCTCTCTCTAGTGACAATCCAGGAAGCTAGTTCACTAACTTCTGTAACAGTCAGCCCCAGATGGCCAGGGCAAGATAATTGACAGCTTCTTTAGTTTTTTGTCTCCCTGACCAACTTAGGACCAACCAGAGAAATTCAAATATTTTCCCCTAGCCAATCGCATAGGATGCCCTGGACTCCAGCTTCCCCAGGATGATAGCTCCCGGAAGTCTTCCCTTTTTGGCCTTTGTGCCGGCCAAAATGCAATTCTTGGTGGGTGACTCCCTTGCTATGGGAAGCTCAGAATAAAAAACCTATTTTTCTCCTCACTTGGTTGGTCTTCATTTATTTTCACATCACATTCAATGGGAGGGAGGACACAAGCGTGTTGATATAAGGATGCAGGTATCTTGGCGGGGGTTAGGGGGGCTTCTTAGAAGATTAAGTACTGTGGAGCTTAAGCAGACATTGTGAGTACACTCTGCCATAATTGTTTTTCTTTGCTTTCACTGAAATTCTGGTCAGTAGTGTTTCTGAATAATGCATTCTATGTTTAGAATTAAAAAAAAACATGCAGGTTATTCTATTTATCATGCCACTCAAGGACTGTTTAAGTGCTTTTCCTGATGTGAGATGGATGAGCACTATGTCATTACTTCTGTAAGCTTCAGTATCCACTTAATATTTTACTTTGAGTCTCTTACCACATGGGTTATGACACTTTTACAAGAAGTCCCATAAAGGCAAGTCTCTTTTTCCTCTTCATCTGTTGGTCAACCGGAGATCTATGACAAAATTGGGAACTTGGTGATTTGGATGTTTCTAAATTTTCTATTTCAGTATTACACTCAACTCAGGAAATATATCTGTGAAATGTAAACATTTTTCAATTTAAATAATCATATGACAATTATTCTTGAAATTTGTAGTTTCACAGTAGAAAATTGAATAAGGGTTTCAATTATTTATTTATCTGGTCCTTTCTAGTTCTTATCTACATCAGTAACATCGTCATCCACTGGGACACTCATTATCCACCTCTCTTCATCTTCAATGAGTTGACACTTACATAGCAAATACTGAATTGTGGCTCCTTGTACATAAGTCACTGTGTTTTTTGACTATACTTAATTTAACCAAGTGCTCTGCCAACAAAGAGATGACTGTCATTGGCCCAAAGTCACTCTCCAGGGGAGTTTCAACAAAAGGTAGAAAGAAAGAGAATATTTGTGTAGTAGATAGAGAAAATCTAAGTTCCACAAAGGGATGTTCTGTAGAACAATGTGTGACATAGAACAAAGACTGAGAAAGGCAGTCAGTTTTTTCAGAGAATAATCTGAGAATGGCACATTCTACAGTAAGAAGCAATGAGGGCTTCACAAGTAAAATTATCACACTGACATTTGATTCATCAGGACAATATTAATGATTTGTGCCCATCTAAACACATAGTTTCATGTGACCTGGACATGTGGCAGCCCAGTCCTGTTGAATTTCTCATTTCTACCCCAAGTGTCATTGTAACAAACCCTCATCCTTCAGAAGCCCCTCAGCATGTTTCTTTTCCTTAAAATCTGTGGTGGCTTAGCAAATAGCCATCATGAAACAAAGAGGATCCAATGAAGAAAACATGATGACATGAAAACTTGATACCCACGCACCCCACCTCCCACAGGGCCCCTGGGTGGCTCAGCTGGTTAAGCTCAGTTGGTTTTGGCTCAGGTCATAATATTTTGGTCATGATCTGGGGGCTGTGAAATCGAGCCCCACATCAGGCTCTGTGCTCAGCATGGAGTCTGCTTCAGATTCTCTCTCCCTGTCCCTCAAATAAATAAATAAATAAATAAATAAATAAATAAATAAAATCTTCTAAAAAATACCCACCCACCCCCAACCCTTGGCAACATTAGATTGAGTAATGCAAATTAGGCAACACAGATTCCTTTGTATATTGATCATTCATGATATATATCAGCTTCTCTGATTACTAGACCTTTCTTTGTCATTAAGAATGGTGAAACTATGTATTTATATATTATGGAGTATCTCCCCCCCAAGCATATCCTGATGACGATTTATGGGAACGAGTAGGAAGCAAATACTTCATAAATAAGTCTCTCCAAAAGTATGTCTACTTTTAATATTATACATAAAGCACTCCACTATATCATTTTTAATTAACTAAATGAATCTCATTCCATGGAAGAAACAAAATGTAACCTTATTATTGACTGTATAAGTTGATACTAATTTACTGCACTGGTGTGCTCCTCTATAATAAAAATCTTTCTGTAATTTTTTATACATGCATTATAATTTCCTTTGGAAAAGTAGATTTATTGGTTAAAAATATGCTAAATTTTGAGTTTTTGAGCTGTATGGCTGGATTACCAACAGTTCATTATTTCAAAATATTGAGGCCAATTTATGTTACCATTCAATTACTTTTTGATTATTATTTGAGGTTATCAGTTTTTCCCATTTTTTACTTTTTTACTTTTTATGGGCAAAATACTCATTAACTTTTGCATTTATTTCACCCCTTTTATTTTTAATGAGGTTGAATTTTTTTGTCTTGTAATTGGAACATGCATTATTTCTCTGTGAATGATCATGTCTTCTGATCATTTTCCTGTGGAGATTTTTGTCTTTTCTGATTAGCTTTTAAGAGATTAAAAAAATTCAAGGGTATAAAACTTATGCCTGCCTCTAATCTTCCTTTTATAATTTCCAATGATTTTTTCTTTCTAATTATTCAATTTGGATGTTATTGAGGAGCAGGAATGTGTGTATTTAAATTCTTCATGCAGTAAAATTGATCAATCATTACATATTACATGGGGCTGTTGATGTTACTGCTTGTTTTGTTTTGCATAGATGCCATGCTTGTAAAATCCAACTGTATGGGGAACATGTTACCATCCTTCTTATTCCACCATTGACCTATATGTTCAGATGCCTAGATTATATCTAGTGTTTAGTAACAGCAATCTCCTTATTCACCTTATTCTTCAGGTCTCAAATTAACTGCTATTTATCCTCTATTTCAATGACTTTATGCCAGTTATAAAGGCGCTGACCGGCCCCTGCTAGAATATATTTCCACACATATGACCAATTATAGCTGCCAGGGGGACTGATTTCAATGATTCAACAATATGGGAACTTGTGGCCATCCCTGTCCCAAAGAGAGTGGGTTTCTGTATTGGCAAGTCCAGCTTGAGAATATTACAAGGAAGCAACAAAGGATGGTGTTCTAATGAACAATAACAAAAAGAAAACAAAACAAGCAAAACATCTGGGCAGAATATAAATACAATTTATTAACCAAGTCTAGCCACTTTTCCATCCCTCCTGACACTACCACAGTTTGGTCCTTTATGATTTTTTACTTGAATTGCTTTGGCAGTCTGCTAAATAATCCAACTGCCTTCCATTCTTTCCTCTCTGATTTATTTAACAGCCTAGTGCCAACAAGACATTTCTAAACACACAAATCTAATAATGTTGCTTACACGGTTAAAAGTTGTTAATGTACCACCCTTGTTTTTAGGAAAACATGTTAAATCTTTTACCAGAAATAGAAGGCAAGCTATGGACTCAATTTAATTTATCTTTCACCTCTCCTATATTACATCACAGAATCAAACTCTATCAAAATTTCTGGATTTATTAGAGCAGGCCCAGATGCCTCTCACCTATTGGCATATGAGCATGATTCTCCACAGAACTGCAAATTTTGAATGCAATTAATCTTTCCTGCCACAACATCCTGAGTTGACCTTAATCACAACATTTATCCCCATGTATTTTTTTATGGTTCAATGCCCACTTCAGAATTGATGTTCTATGAGGGTAGGGACTATATGGTTCATCTCTGTGATGAAGGCCAAGTGGTCGTCACAGAGGAAGGACTCAGATGTTTGTTTAGGGAATGCATGTATGAACATGCAAACGGAGGCGTCCATGTTAAGGGAGAACCTCCTCTCCACAGTATTAAGTTTGCTTAAAACCACTTCTAAACCCACTCTGTTCTCCCTTCCTTTTATTCCTCACCACTGGGAAGAAAACTTGATCTGAGATGTGAAATCAAAAGAAGATAATAAACCAGCTAGCAGAGTCTTTTCTCAACACCTTCCCTGTCAGTTCATAATCCAGATGCCTCCCCAGGACATACTTTGTCTTCTGCTCTCCACCTTAAAGTCGTCATTGATTTACCTTGGAGGGGTCTATCTGATGTTTTCCCAGGTGGGTAAAAACTCAATAATGTTGGGACTGAGAATTCTGCTCTCCAGGCTTACCAATTACAGCTGATTTCTTTTTCCATCCATTGATCTGATCTATGTGACAGTCTTTCAATTTGTTGTGAACTCAATATGGAAAGAAAAGGATTATTTTATTGGACCCCTGAGCCCAAATGATTATGTCAAAATTTTCTCTGATTGTGATAAGATTTTTAAGAGATTCAAACAAAACTTTCAAAGTTAATATTATTTAGGGTGGTATACTTTTGCTGGCTTGTTTTTAACCCAATGACAGATAGAAATCAATTAGGGGTTACTGGAAAATGGTAACTGTAGAAAAGAAAGTGCACCCATTAAATGAAGTCTGAGAGTTACTTAAGTCCTCTTATTACCCACTTTTGTGAAGGAAAAAGCTGACACATTAAGAGGAGAGTGACAAGTTACTATAATAAGCTAGTAGCAAATTTACTTACTCTGCTTAATTCTTTGTAGAGAGGTTGTCTGAGCTACATTTTTTGCTTATTTCTTTTCCATTTTTACCACAAATTTACCCTCTCATGTAATATGTAAATTGCATTCTTAATGTGGAAGTATAAAAAAATTGTGTTGCAATATTTCATCTCAAAATCTCCTATTTTGTGAAAACAGCCCATAAATGATGAACTAGCACTCACAGAAATGAACATTACCTGAATCCTTATGTTAAATCTTTTAACAAAAAGAACAAAAAATAAAGAAAAAATATTTCATTTACTATCCCAGCATATATTTTCAAATGTGAACAATGAAAAAAAAAATGTCCACAATAAGATTATAAATGATGGGGATGCCTGGGTGGCTCAGTCAGTTAAGTGTCTGTCTTCAGCTCAAGTCATGATTCCGGGGTCCTGGGATCAAACTCCGCCTTGGGCTCCCTGCTCAGCCGGGATCCTGCTTCTCCCTCTCCTTCTGCCCCTCCCCATTCATCCTCGCACTCTTTCTCTCTCAAATAAATAAACAAAATCCTTTCAAAAAACAATTATAAATGATGAATTTGAATATGTTTGCATTTGTGTATATCTGTGGGCACAGACCTAGTGAGATATGTGAAGAAATAGTCAGCAAAATGACAAGAGTAGATGTACTAATCAGTTCTTGCTGTGTAACAACTTCAAAATCTTAGTGGTTTATTTCAACAAACTTTTTTTCCTCACAAGTCTGCTGTTGGCTGGAGTTTGGCTGATTTGGTCTCAATTTGGCTGGGCTTGCTTATCACTGTCTGTTGGGGTCACAACTGCTCTTCCTGTGTCCTTTTACATGGGGCAATAACTCTCTGGGTCTTTAGGTCATGTTCTTCTCAGAGCAACTAGTAGAAGTCTGACAGGGCAAGCAAAATAACACAAGCATATTTAAACCACTCTTTTTTTCATGCCCTGTCTCTTGCTAATACATTTGTCAGAGAAAATCACATGTCCAATCTCCACGTAAGTTGGAAGTACAACCAAGTTACGTGGCAGGGAAGTAAAGAATTAGGAACAATAATGTAATCTACTACACTGAGTATATCAGGAATTCAGATAATTTTTTTTATTGCTTCTTTTTTATTTTTTATTTTTTAAAGATTTTTATTTATTTATTCATGAGAGACAGAGAGAGAGAGGCAGAGGGAGAAGCAGGCTCCCATTGTTTATTTTTTTTTTAAAGGAAGAACGTTGACTAGTAACTTTCACAAAGTTGAAAGATGGCAAGTGGTTGAGCTAGACCCCAATCCTTATCTGTTTGGTCCTAAAATTCAGGCTTACACTTGCACATATCACCTAAGTAAATCACTGTCCACATTTAAAAACATATATTCCTTCACTGAATTCCAGTACATTTAGAACTCTATCACATTTTACTGTGACATTTTTATAGTATTCTTTTGAAAGATTTTAACATATAGTTTGCATTTTTTTCTTATTTTTGTAGTTATGAAAACATTTTGAGAATATAGTCTTGTATTTAAAAAGTGCAAGTATTTAGTATTTAGTAAATATTTAGTACTTCTTAGTATCTTGCCTTTTATCTAACATCTCAATGTTGGAAGAGACCTGAGAAAATGATTAGATCATCCTTGTGAAAAATGCTTGAAATTCCTCCATTATAAATCCAATAAGCATCAGTTCAGCTTTTGTTTGAGTGGGTAAGAGTTTACACTTACTATTTATTCTTATGTATCTCCTAAGATGAAGTGATAAGTTACTCACAGCCATTTCTCCACATTATGAACATCATGTGTCATTAGCAATCCTTGTGAATAGGGTCAGATGCACCTAATTTCAAGCCCCGGTTCCCTGGTTTACCACATTCCTCAGGTGCCTTAAAATCTCTGTCCTATGAAATGTATAAAACACTAATATTAATGCTTACTCCAAACCACTTTTGTGAAGATTATATGAGATCTCTTATGCAAAGTAGCTGTCATAGAATGCACTTAATTGGTAATTTTAATATTAAGTCAAAATTAGCTCTCATGTTTAGGAACAGCATGAAAGCTGAAATTCAAAATTATCTTGCTCATATAATTATGTATTTATATGGTGGTTATTTTACATGCTTTTTACTGCTGAGTATTTATAATATACCCCATACATAATTCAGTGGTAAAAATAAGTAAAAAAGAAAGAAAAGAGAATAAACCATCCAGTGCAAAAATTATTATACTCAACATAAACAGCATTTTTAGAAAAATATGAGATACAATCAATATCTAATCATTAGACATCTATGTTAAATTTTCATGCAATAATTTTAAAATACTATACAGGATGAATTAAAATCAAAACTTAGAAATTTTGAGTGTATTGCATCTGTTAATGAAAACTAGTCATATATTTTCAACAAAGGGAAAAATAATGTCTGTGGAAAAAGAATTATTAAAATATTAAAAATACTTATTAAACAACTTCAAATAATGTAGTCTGAACTCAAAACCGAAACAAAACAAATCTGGTTTTCTAAATTTGTGTTGTAAATTAGACAAATATTTAAAATTTTTTTATCAATATTGTTTGAAATATTGAAATGTTATTCATGTTTGCTGAATAATCACAAAGATGCTTTCCTCAACTCAAAATTACATGTGTATATACTCGTATATTCTTCTAACATGTTTATATTGCCTTATTACACTTTAACACTCATTGCTATCTTGAGTTTATTTTGTGGTAATGACTAACATGGGCTGATGTTCCCTGCACCATTTTAATTTTTTTACTGATATAAAATTGAACTGCCATGAGATACAAAATTTGGATAATTTTAAATATGCTATTTTGCTATTAATATATATCATTATTCCACACAATTCATTACTCCTTCATATGCATTACTGGAACTTTTAAAAATAATTTTATAAGTTAAATTTTAAATAATCTTTAATTATGTAGTTTGCATTGATATCCAATTAAATTGAAGGAAATTGTCACTTAAGCTGTGCCATCATTTAAACAAAATTATATTTATCCATTTATTCAATTCTTTTAGCCCTCTGCACATTTTCACATGATTATGTATATTGAGTATATTTTGTTGTTTATTTCCTTCATATTGTATTTATTATCACAAATGAAATTTTCCTCATTGACCTAATTTTTGTTATATATGAAGAAGCTATTGATTTAGATTATTTTGTAAGTAGACTACTCACTGAATTATTTTGTGTTTATGTTATATTGATTTTTCATTATTTTAAAATATATACTTTTTATATTATTTATCTGTCTCACTGAAGTGGTGAGAAATTTCAGGACACCATTAAATTTTAAAAAATAGGGAAAGCTTCATCTTCCTCCTGTTTATTAATTAGCATCCTTACTATGTCTTACCTTTAAGCACTCTGCTGTTTGGTCTACACTTCTCATCATGCTAAGAATGTCTTCCTCTTTTCACGTTTTGGTGGAACTATGGGATCAAGGATGCCTTTTCTGTGTCAGTAAACATTTTTGTACTTTTTTTATTTTGACCAGCTAATGTTATGAAATATATTTAGTTAATTTGCTGGTTCTGAATAATTCCTACCTTGCCAAAATAAATCCTGTTTGTTTGGGTGTATTATTCATGTGATATTTTATTTGGTTCTATGTGTTAATGTTTTATTTATGACTTTGAATCAATATTTATAAGTAAAATAATCTCTATGTGACATCCTTGTCAGCACAGCATGGTTTTGTAAATATATTGAGAAGCTATCTTTTTTCTCTGTGCTGCTGAGAAGTATAAACAATATGAGAGTTATTTATTCCACTAAATTTATAAGAATTCACCCATAAAACCATCTGGATATGGAATGTCAAGGGAGAAAAGTTGTTTGAAAGAATTCTATTTTTTTTTCATAGATTTTGATCTGCTTATATTTTGTAATTCTCTTCAATCATCTTCCTTTAAGTCCATGGTTTTTCAGTCCCTGTGTATTTATTTCAAAGCTACTAGGTTGCTATCCATTCTTGGTTAAAAAGTGTTCAGTTTGTTTTTGTCAATCAATAATTACTTGAGAATTTGAGACTAGCTGAGTGCGAGTCACTCTGCTGAGTGTTGGGGATTGAGTACTGATCAAGAAGGACAACCTTTCTGCCTTCGTGGAACTTATGTTCTAGACCATCAAGTCCCACGGATACAAGCAAATACAGAGCAAGCCAAGCATGATGGTGGAGAATAACTGTAGGACACTACATGGAGGAAGGTGGTCAGGAACACTTCTCCAGTGATGTGGTATTTGAGCCAATCAGTAAGAGTATGTGGGGAAAACCTCCAAGGGAAAGGACTGATAACGTACAAAATCCCCAATGCAGAAAACACTTTAAAATTTTCAGTAAGTAGAGGGGCGCCTGGGGAACTCAGTTGTTAAGCATCTGCCTTCGGCTCAGGTCATGATCCCCGGATCATGCAGGGATCGAACCCCGCATTGGGCTCCCTGCTCCGCAGAAGCCTGCTTCTCCCTCTCCCACTCCCCCTGCTTGTGTCCCCTCTCTCACTGTGTCTCTCTCTCTCTCTGTCAACATAAATAAATAAAATTTAAAAAAATTTTTTTTTCAGTAAGTAGAAAATAAGTAAATAAGAAAATAAGACCTGGGTGACTTGAGTAGCCATGTGAACAGCCTACCCCATGAGGGTCCTCGGTTAGTTGACCATCTTCCACCCACTGAACAGTCTAGGTTTTCTGAACTCCAATTCCAAACATCACACCTTTCAAACAAGTCATCATCCATTCCTACTCCAGGTCTGGGGTCACACGGAATGCATTCACTGTCCACTTACTCGTAAATATACCGATCATAATCAGTGTTGAGCCATGTTGGTGACAGCAGACCAATCATGACACTACTTTCCTCACTTCTCGTCTTATTGAAATTAAATTCCTTATGAGTAAACAAAGTGCATTCTCAGGTAAAATATTGGGAGTGGCAAAAAATGGGATGTTGAGTAAGTCACTACTCTGTTGATAATTTCATCACTTTATGACATGGTGCCAATGTCCATAATGTATTCTACCTCTACCATGTGCCCATATGGAAAAGTCAAACGGAAGGAGTTATACGCAAACAATGAATCATGGATCACTACATCAAAAACTAATGATGTAATGTATGGTGATTAACATAATATAATAAAATTTTTAAAAAAAGAAAAAATAGATGTTGAAAACTGAAACTCGCTTCTTTCTAGAACCTTGAATTTTCTTATTAATTTCCACAACACCAGTTACAGTGAACACATTTAAAAGGAAGATTTACAAAAGAAGTCCATTTAATCATTGAGGTTTTTTTGGTAAAATGCAAATATTTGGATACCATGCTTTTTTTTTTTTTTTTCCCCTTCTTACAACTAATTTATATGTATTGGAGATTTTATGGTAAGGTCTCTGTAGGCTTTTAAGTTTTTTGAAACTCTTCAAATTCTTTCTGGACTCACTGTAGCAATGTGACCATATTTAGTGTTCTGTTCTATCTTTTATATTTGAGACATGTTGAAAGAACATTTCAATTGAGTGTAATGTGAAGGAGAAAGGAAGAGACTTCAGCTCACTTTGGAAGGATCAACTGTTCTTCAACAGAAAATAGATTTTAAGGGATGCCAGGGTGGCTCAGTCGATTAAGCATCTGCCTTCGGCTCAGGTCATGATCCCAGCGTCCAGGGATGGAGCCCCACATCGGGCTCCTTGCTCAGCAGGGAGCCTGCTTCTCCCTCTCCCTCTGCTGCTTCCCCTGCTTGTGCTCTCTCTCTCTGACAAATAAATAAATAAAAACTTTAAAATACATAAATAAATAGAAAATAGACTTTAAACCAAGTCAGAACACACTGAAGCATTATACTTTATATTTTTCTCGTAACTTAAGGCAAATTATATAAAGTGTGACTTTAAATGTTATCATGAGTGATAAGCAATGATTCATTAATGAAGTCAATAGTATTTTACTGTCAGAGTTGACTAAATTAATACAATAGATAGTAAGTATGAACACATTTTCCCACTTCTAATGAGATAAAAAAGAGCAATTGAAATCCAATGTAGCCATCACTGGGAAAATGCAGTCTTTATAAGCCTTAGATGTCAATTCTCAAATACAAAAAAAGAAGAAAAAAAAAGACCAGGGGCACAGAATGATTTTCCTCATTTTATACACGCATCTTGAATGCCATCCACATTTCCATTTACTCGATGGAGTTGTTGATTATTGCTTTTTTACCTGAATGGAAGGAGCATGACAATCTCAGAACAGTGTCCTGGGAGCAAAGACTGAGACTAGCAGCAGATGGAGGCGGCCAACTCCTGTCACACTGGATGTCCTCAGTGCCAGCAATTTTAACAAAAATTTATTTCTAATTTCTTTTCTAGAGAGACTCTTTTATTAATTACTGTTTCTCTGTCTTGCAATGAAGTACAAGTGTTTAAAGATGGCCTTGAGAAGTATTCACAGTTAATTAAAGTATATTTTGCTCCTGAGTGGGTTTTGTTCCCTACCTGCTCAAGGCTAGACGTCATTATAAAAGACACTTGTATAAGGAACTCTGTTTTAGACTCAAAACCAATAGTGTCTATTTACCCTATTTGCATAAGAAAAGTGATTTTTTATTAAAAAAAAATTAAAGGTAAATTGATACCTTTATATTTTGAGGAATCTTTAAGTATTTGTGTCTAAGTTAAGAATAAAGTGTTTAAGGGGCGTCTGGGTGTCTCAGTTGGTTAAGCGACTGCCTTCGGCTCAGGTCATGATCCTGGAGTCCCGGGATCGAGTCCTGCATCGGTCTCCTTGCTCAGTGGGGAGTCTGCTTCTCCCTCTGACCCTCCCCTGTCTCGTGCTCTCTCTTTCTCATTCTCAGTCTCAAATAAATAAATAAAATCTTTGAAAAAAAAGAATAAAGTGTTTAAAATCAGACAGATGGGTAGTTTTTAAAGTATGATTGTCATTTGTGATATTTGCAAACCTAGTTTTCTCTTGGTTTCAGTTTAGGTTCATTATCTCAAGGTCCTGAGATCAAGCCCCACGTGAGATCCCCACTCAGCAAGGAGTCTGCTTGAGAGATTATCTCTTGGCTCTCCCTCTGCCCTTCCCCACGCTCGTGCTCTTTCTCTCAAAAATAAATAAATAAATAAACTCTTTAAAAAATTATAAAAAATAATGGAGGAACCAATCTAATGAAATTGATAAATAGTATCTATATGCAGTGCAAATCTTTAATGGGGATATTTGATTGTCTTTCCAGCATAGAAACCTTCATATGTCCTCAGATAAGCCCACTGTTCCAAAGTCTTCCCATATTTTTTACACCATCCTTGCAACAGACATTTCCTCTTTATCTTCTTTAAAACCATTTGCATCTACTCTAACCCAATGCAAAGAAAATAATCATCATAGACATTCACACCGCCCATCAGTTGGATTGGTCTCAAGTACTTGTCACCTGTTTTCTCACTATCCCTACAGCCAAAGCCTAGTCTCTTGCTCTAACCATCTTTTGAATAAATTACCTTGATAAGACAACTCCCATACACCATAACAAAGGCTTCTACTTACAGCATATGTAGTAGGTAAAGTAATTTTGTGCTGCCAATGAAGTGCATCGAGTCACACAGGAGTATCCCATTGGCTCTCTGAATGATAATGTACAAATGCTCTTCCTAGCTCTACCAAATTCAAGGATTCTCTGTCCAAGCATATGTTGAAAACTATAAAGACACAAGAGGAAAAATATTTGACAAAAATGTGAAAGAACTTTTCACTGAGTGATGAAGATTAAACAGTATTGAATAGCCTCTATTAAATTTCATTTTATAGAAAAACAATATGTTGGAGAGTTATGCATTATTCAACCACGTTTATTGTGCAAATATACTTTGCTCCACCTAGTAGTCTTTATTCATAGAAAAACACATGAAAGAAAAGCAATAAACATACCCTTTTCATGAACAATGAACTTAATAGACAGAATCACCTGGACAAAGGGAAAAAGAGGTTTGCAAATATCATAAATGCAATCATACTTTAAAAATTACCCATCTGTCTGATTTTAAACACTTTTCTTAACTTAGACACAAATACTGAAAGATTCCTCAAAATATAAATGTATCAATTTATCTTTAATCCTTCTTTAATCTTTAATAATGGTGGCAAAAATGCAAAACTACACCTTCTACCCTCTGTAAAACAAACCAAAATGAACCCCACTGACACATGTGAAGCAGAGCAAATCTCAATGAAAAAGAAAGGTCTCAATCTCACAAAACAGAATTTGGGAAGGATTAGGAAAAAAAAGTAGATAAAATCCAAAAACGGAAGTACTACAAAGAGGAAACTAGGAGACAACTTTTCCTGAGAGCCTTGTACAATTTAGTGGGAACTAAGCATTCATTTTTGGTAAAGATTCAACCTTCTTAATTTAGAAGTCGAAGTCAGGCAGAAAGAGTCCAGGAAGACAAGGAGGAAGTGTGCAGAACCCGAATGATAAAGCTAAGAGCCCAATAGCCATGAGATTACACTTAGACTAATTTTTCTTTTTTTCCTGTATTATGTTCAATTAGCCAACATATAGTACATCATTAGTTTTTGATGTAGTGTTCAATGATTCATTAGTTGCATATAAATTTTTCAACAAACTTTTCAATTAGTAAAAGTCTAAATATGAGGAGCACTTCTTAAATGTATAAGATGTACATACAAGTTACCAATTATAGTTTTCGATGTGTTTGACATATTTAGGGAAGTGCATGTGGTGATGAAGTTTTATGATGCTCCCAACCCCTTTTAATAAGAGAAAGTAGGTTATATACTCTATATACTCAGTAGGTAATATACTCTGTCAACCAACCAAGTTTCAGATGCTTTATCAGCAGAAGAAGGTAGCTAAGAGAGACAGGTCAAAATATTTTAAAACAAGAATAGATTAGTATGAAGTATTTTAAAAATATATTAATTAAGGGCGTCTGGGTGGCTCAGTTGTTAAGCGTCTGCCTTCGGCTCAGGTCATGATCCCAGGGTCCTGGGATCGAGCCCCACCTTGGGCTCCCTGCTCAGCGGGAAGCCTGCTTCTCCCTCTCCCACTGCCCCTGCCTGTGTTCCTGCTCTTGCTGTCTCTCTCTGTCAAATAAATAAAATCTTTAAATATATATATATTCATTATGCTTAAAATTACACATAAATGCATCAGTTAATGAGAAGAAAAAATATGTAAAAGAAAGAGATGAAAAACATTCCTTTGAATGATACTTATTCTATCAAATTTAAAAAATAGTTAAAATAACCTTCTTTTTGGGAAGAAAATCAAAGAAGGCATATATTTTAAGAAACAAATGATTTTAGAATATAAAGGAAAATAGAATGAACTTCAAAAATAGAAGAGCTTGAAAAGCTAGCAAAAGTATGCCAATAATGATACGAAAATGCCTAAAAATAGATTAAAATCAGTAAAGAATATAAAACATACTGGAACAAAGTCATTGACATGGAGACTTGGTTTAAAGGTAAACTTTCCCAAAATGCAAAGGAAGATAAAATTAACAAAATTGAAGGAAAGTCTATGCAATTATCAATGCTAGAGAGCCAAGTTATGGAATATGAATTTTCCATAGTCCATACTCCAAGTGAGTATACTGCATTCAATTGAAATGTATACAAAAACACAGGAAACCTTCTTGGATTCAGGAAGACCTGCATGCATCTGCAGATTGAAATTGTATACAAAATATCAATTAAGTTATTTACATTTAATCACCTGTAAAGCATATCTTGATTAGGTTTTTGTACTCTTACAATAAAGAAAACAATTGACCAATTTCAAAAGAGAATTAACACATCACCTTCCAGGCAAAACCAGGCTAGTTTCAGCCCTTCCTCAGCAAGACAGTTCCCAAAAGACAATAGAACATTATCTACTAAAAGAATTTTGAAAAACAGTATGACCCAAGAATTCTAAACTCTTCCCGTAATTCACATTAAAAAAAATGCAGGAGGGCGCCTGGGTGGCTCAGTCGTTAAGCGTCTGCCTTCAGCTCAGGTCATGATCCCAGGATCCTGGGATCGAGCCCCGCATCGGGCTCCCTGCTCCGCAGGGAGTCTGCTTATCCCTCTCTCCCACTCCCCCTGCTTGTGTTCCTGCTCTCACTCTCTCTCTCTCTGTCAAATAAATAAATAAAATCTTTAAAAAAAAAAATG
>NC_138381.1:5735766-5760842 GCF_054177405.1 Leptonychotes weddellii | reverse complement strand
TTTTTAAATTGGAGTATAACTAATGTACAATGTTGTACTAGTTTTAGGTGTACAACATATTGATTCAACAGCTCTATACATTACTCAGTGCTCACCACGGTAAGTGTAGTTACCCTCTCTCACCAAACAGCATTATTAGAATATCATTGACTATAATCCCAAAGCTGTACTTTTCATCTTATGACTCATTTATTTTATAACTGAAAGTTTATATCTCTCGATCCCCTTTATCTATTTCACCCATCCCCCCATATACCTCTTCTCCGGCAACCTCAGGTTGTTCTCTGTATTTAAGTCTGTTTTATGTTTGTTCATTTCTTTGTTTATTTGTTTTGTTTCTCAGATTCCACATATATGTGAAATCATATGGTATTTGTCTTTCTCTGCCTGACTTATTTCACTTAGCATAATACACTCTAGGTCCACCCATGATGTTGCAAATGGCAAGATAGCATTCTTTTTTTTTTTTACAGCTGAATAGCTTTCCATTGAATTTATACCATATCTTTTTTATCCAGTCATCTATCAGCGGACACTTGGGCTGCTTCCATATCTTGGATGTTGTAAATAATGCTGCTATACACATAGGGGAGCATATATTTTTTTGAATTAACGTTTTTGTTTTCCTTGGGTAAAAAGTCAGTTGTGGAATTACTGGATCATATGATATTTCTACTTTAATTTTTGAAGGAACTTCTGTACTGTTTTCCACAGTGGCTGCACCAGTTTGCATTCCCACCAACAGTCCACGAGTGTTCCTATTTCTCCACATCCTCGCCAACACTTGTCATTTTTTGTCTTTTTGATGTTAGCCATTTTGACAAGTGTGAGGTGGTATCTCAATGTGGTTTTGATTTGCATTTCTCTGATGATGGGTGATGTTGAACATCTTTTCATGTGTCTGTTGGTCATCTGTATGTCTTCTTTGGAGAAATGTTTATTCAGATCCTCTACCCATTTTGTAATTGCATTATTTGTCACTTTTAAAACTTAGAGGAAGTACTGGGTTTTTTTTAAAGATTTTATTTATTTATTTGACAAAGAGAGAGATAAAGAGCACAAGCAGGGGAGCTGCAGAGAGAGAGAGGGAGAAGCAGGCTCCCCATTGAGGGGGGAGCCTGATGCGGGGCTCAATCCAAGGACCCTGAGATCATGACCTGAGCCAAAGGCAGATGCTTACCCGACTGAGCCACCCAGGGGGCGTCCCTGAAAGGATGTACTGTTAATAAGCTGGAATATCAGGCACAAAAACAGATTGCCTGAGTATCCTGTGTACCAGCTTCCCCTGTCCTGCATTATTTTCTAAGCTTTATTTTTTTTGGTCCTTATCTTGTATCCCCATATGAATTGTTTCTGGGGGAGTCAGAAACCACTCTCATCAATTCAACTTCCATGTGTTTAAATCTTCTTCACTGAACTTCAGATGAACTTCTTATTGACATGTTCGAAATTCCAAGGTTCCAAGATTCTAAAATTAATCAATGCTCTATTATATATCTGTTATTCTGTTTATTGTTTTAATATCCTAAAGTAAGTATATGAGACTCACAGGGAAATACTCAGGTGTTTTCACCTTGCAAGCAAAAAGACAGAGCAGAGGTTGGCTGTCTGACAAAATCAAATGTCTGCCTAAATTTCCTTTGTACGCCACTTGATGTGGAAAATGAGTGTGTAATTGTTCAGTGACGAGTCTGCGCGACTGTCTCTATATTGACCACTGGAAATACGCCTGCGAATTATTTAAGCCGAACAACAGGTAAGCGAGTTCGACCAGTTATTTCCTGTAAACTATTTTCAAGGTGAATTACAGGAAAAGTTCCCCATGTAAAAATGTACATATTTGAAAAGTAGTATATTTGAATTTTTTCTGGAAAGAATGGCATGGTTTATCTCATCTTAATGCATCTTCCTTGCACACGCCCCACTTGTTTTCCAAGCTAACTGATTTTAAACAATCTCACTCCCTCCAAAACAAAAATAAGCTTCATCACATAAAATTCCATCATTTTACTTGGGTTTTAAAAGCATTTGTTTATGTAGAATTGTGAATCTTTGCAGGAAGTAACAATTACCTTCCAAAGTGGGAAAAAAAAAGTGCTGCATATAAATATATTGCAGCTTAAAATTACAGCTCTCAGATGCTGGTAAAAAAAAGAAGTAAGACTAAGGAAACAAATAAGCCAATATTACATCTTGCTGCAGTCCCCTTAGTGGGATGCATGATATTTCTTCATGAATAAATATGGAGTAAACCACATTTGTAGCATAATAAGAAAAGGTAATTAGTGTCATCTATTCACCACTGTTAGAATTTGACTAGAGCAATTTGATTACGTTTATCACATTTTAAACTTTGAGTAAGTTTTTCAGCTCTCTAATTTAGTTAGTGGTGAAGTGTGGAGAATATAAGTCAGCTTCCCAGTGTGATTGATGAGCACAAACTCAGAGGGATAGGAATGCAAAAAAACAAAAAATAAAAAAAATTTAAAAACCACAGATATTGTAATATAGATACTGCCTATTGGTTTTAAAGTAAATCTCTTCTAAATCAGTTTGAATCTATTGGCAAGACTTCTATAAAACTAGCAGAACTTCTCCCCAAACAAATACAAAATGGAATGTGTGTGTGCGTGTGTGCGCGTGTGTGTGGTGGAAGGTCTCTGTGTCTGAACAGAGTGAAAGAAAATAAATTTTGGGGAAAAGAAACTATTTAACCTTGTTACAACAGCAAGTGAATTTCTCATTTTTAACTTAAAATCAACTAAGGTAATATGTGTCAAAATACATTAGCAATAAATTAATTGAAACAAAGCAAAGAGTCTCTTTTTGGTAGTTCTTTGGACACTGCATTGTGAATGAATAGGTAGGTTTCATTCTCAGGCATTAGCACTTTCTAATTGAAGATTCTATTATTTTAGGTGTTTGGGGTTTTATTTTCCCCACAACTGACATAATATCATCCCTTGCATATAGTTCAGAAATATTTTGAGAACCAATTGAAATAGTTACATGTGGAAGTAGTCAGTGACCACTAGGGGGAAGGTGCCGGAGTTCAAAGACAGGGATATGTGGAAAATTTTGAGGCATGAGACATCTGAAGCCGTAAGAATACTAGGATGAAGCCATCAGAGCCTAGATCAAGAAAGAATAAACAAGAAAGTGCAAATCAGAACCATGATGAGACTTTACCTCACACCTGTCAGGATGGTTATCATCAAAAAGACAACAGATAACAAGTGTTGGTGAAGAAGTGGAGCAAAGGGAATCCCTGTGCCCTGTTGATGGGAATGTAAACTGGTACACAGCCATTACGCACAACAGTGTGAAGTTTCCTGAAAATATAGAACTACTGTATGATCCGGGCACCTGGGTGGCTCAGATGGTTAAGCGTCTGCCTTCGGCTCAGGTCATGATCCCAGGGTCCTGAGATCGAGTCCCACATCGGCCTCCCAGCTCAGCGGGGAGCCTGCTTCTCCCTCTGACCCTCTCCCGTCTCATGCTGTTTCTCTCTCGCTTGCTCTCTAAAAAAAATAAATAAATAAGATCTTTAAAAAAAAAAAAAAGAACCACGGTATGATCCAATGATCCCACCTCTGGGTATATATCCGGAGGAAATGAAATCAGGATCTTGAGATATTTGCTCTCCCAGGTGCAATGCAGCACCCAAGATTTGGAAACAAACCAAGTGTTCATTGATGGAGGAATGGATAAAGAAATTGTGGCATATATATGCAATGAGATATTATTCAACCATTAAAAAAAAGAAATCCCACCATTTGTTACAACAGAGATGAGCCTGGAGGACATTATGATAAGTGAAATAAGCCAGACACAAATTAGGAGATAATGGAAGTGAACAATTTGAAGGAACTGAAGAAATTAGTCATACAGAATTCTGGGACAAGAGCATCCCAAGTAGGAGAAACAATCAGTGCAAGATGATCAAAAACTCCCTTTTGCCTTCTTCCAGTCAACCCTCCCTTCTTTAGAAGCAAACAGTATTTTTATTTCTATTACTATAAGTTTTATCTATTTGTGTTTTTTTCCTACAAACTGTATAATGCAGTATGTTTTCTTTCATAGCTAGATTTTTCACTCAATTTTATTACAATTCATCACTGTTAGTTCAATCTGTGTTCATGTTGAATGGTATTTACACATACGAGTATCTCCAAATTTTCCTTTCTCAAATTGAGGGGTATACCAAATATATACATAGCAACTATAAAACAAAGGCTTGTGCAAGTATGCTATGAAGCTGGATAAGTATGTACAAGTTTTGGGGGACATTAAGTACTCATCGCTCTTATGTAGTTGTCAGACTGCTGGATCATAAAGTAGACATGGGTTTCTTTTAATCACAAAATGGCAAACAGTTTCCAAAAGAAGTTGCATGATTTTTATACTTCCACTAATAATTCAGGAATTTAAGTAGCTCCACATCCTCATCAACATTTGATGTCAGTTTTTCTTTTTTTTAAAGTATAGTTGACACAAAGTTACATGAGTTTTAGATGTAGTCAGATTTTTTAGTTCTAGCAATTCTGGGTGTTGTGAAGTGGTTTCTCCTTGTTATTTCAATCCCTAATTCTCTGAAGATGATGTTGAGCCTTCTTTTAATGTGATTATTGGTCATTCACCTATCTTTATTTGTGATGGCACTGTTCTGGTCCTTTGGTCACTTCTGAAGAGTTGTTTCTGAGGAATTGTAGGAGTTGTTTATATTATCTAGATGCAATATTTATGTTGCTAGTGTGGTTAATTATAAAAAAAAAATTACATTTGTCCATTCCTTATTAGTTTGTTAGTCATGATTGAAAATAGTCTGTAAATACAGCATCATTTATATTAAAGCATAACTATAAAACCTCTGATCTCTTTTGGAAGATTAAAGATGGCCAAAGATTCTTTGACCTTCATCTGATGGTGAGGTGACCCTAGGATTTGGGCAAACTATGCTGGTTTGATCAATGCAATGCAGTTGATGGAAGCACTACTTTGCTTCCTGGGCTCTTTTACTAAGACACTAGTAGATTCTTCTCTCTCCCTGAAAACACTCAGATCCCTGAGCTGCCGTGTAAGGTGTCCAGCAACTTTAGCCACCAGATATGTGGAAAGGGAGTGTGGCCCAGCTGAGCCCAGGCACCTGCATTTCCAGCCAGGTATTAATTAGGCTTGTGACTGACGCCATCTTGGAGCCTGCAATCTGTCCACCAGCTGCATACTATCAAACGACCTGATAGAGACAATACACAGGGCAGAAGAATTGCTCTCTCAGTCCTGCCCTGTTTTTGGCCTATATATTTGTGATATAGAATGGAATATCTTAATTGTAAGACACTGATATCCAACATAGTTGCGTTGCAATGATAGATAACTGAACTAGATTTTGGTCTCTGGATTTGGGTGCTGCAGTAAGGCATGGGGCTCTGGCTTTTGGACTGGGGAACAGGCAGAAGGCTCAGTGCTCCTAGGAGACTGTTTGCAAGCCCTGTTCTTTAAAGCTGTAGATACAGGCAACCTCGTTATGCATTTGGCTGAACAAATAGCAGAACTGTGTCCTACATAATGTGGAGAATAGAAAGTGAACCCTGTGATTTCATGGATTTGCTGGGAAGAACATAGAAGTGCCAAATAATTTCTACTAATTGTTTAAGAAAACAGGAGAAGAGAGAGTTACATTAAGGAAGGAACCATCCTGTTAGAGAATACTACAGATATGGGAAATTGATAATACAAATTTCACACTCATGATGCTGTCAGTAAAATGACTGAGATGGGCGAGCCTCCAGGTACCTTGAATTCAGATTTCTACAGTAAGGATACTCTCATGTAGAAAATCATTCCTAGGAAAGCCTTTACAGGTTCGATGCAAATAAGACATATTGAAAATTTGTTTATGCTCCCTGCTGTTCACCCCACCGTTTTGGGATTCCTAATGAAACAAAAATTCTACTCTGGATATCCTGTAGGTTGTATTAGTCGATAAATACTGAAATCTAGGCCTTTTAGTTACAGATATTCTTAATTAGCAACATTAGGAAATTACAGGTGCTAACTGAACTCTACAGGGATCTGATATTGCTGTCTAAATGAAAACTACTCCATATAATTACTATTGAAGAAGAAAAAAAAAAACTACAAAATTAGCACACAGAGATCCAGCTAGGGTTGCTCCTTCCCTATGTCAACAATCTCCCAATCAGAAATATCATTTTTTTCTTTTTTTGACTTTTTATTTCAAAGGATTTTAAGTTTTCAGAAAACCTGCAGAAATAGTACACAAAACTGTCTTAGAACTCACAGGTGACTTGCAGACGTGCTATCTCTTACCACTATTAAGTAATGCCTTAGTTTTTATTGTCTAAAAACAAAGACATTCTTTGACACAACCAGGGCTCAACTTTCAATTCAGATACATTAACATTTGACTCTTCTCCATCCAACAATTTACAAATCTCTTCCCAAAACAGAAGTTACAGTACATGATACACAATTTGACGAATGCAAAGCAGAGCCATTGGTAATGGCACAGAAATCTGCATTAAATCCTTCCTCATCTCATATGTTCCTGTATATAATAGAATCCATATCTGTATATAAATACTTTAGAGCCCATTTAGAAAGCCTGAGACTTCAGTATTAAAGGCACTCTTTAATTGACAGTGATCTACAATACCCAAGATCTTGCTTTATGTAAGGTCTCAAGCTTTCCACATGCAAAGGTATGCATTTAGTCTTTAAAGAAATAATAATTCCTCCTCTAACAAAAACTTCATGTATGTTGATAACATAGAAATGAGGTACTTCGAAAATCTGGAAAGGCAAATGTGCAAAGTAAATCCTGCTGGGGCATCTAGAAAAAGACAGGTTATAAATGGAGGCGATTTCCCGTTTACTCTCCGGTACCCACCTTCTGACAATCAGCTTCTTTCTTCTTGCCAACCATAAGGGTAAGAGAAACATTTATTCTTCTTTTCAGTAAGCTCCACTATACTTTCTCAGACAATTTAGAAAATAGCTCTGTGGGGAACTTACACAATAATGTTCTTGTGCTTGAAGAGAGACATTTGCTTGTGATGGCATTTCTGGGCACGATATCAAATCACATTGTGTTGGTGGGCACCGAGAAGCTCTCTCCAGCTGACAGGGGTAGTAAATCATGATGCCTTCCCAGAGAAGTAAATCATTAGAAATATTCTGAACTGTGTCAGGTGCTTCTCTGAAACCTTTGTAAAATTACAGTAATGCAAGCACTTCACACACACACACACACACACACACACACACTTTTATGAAATTTCAGAAAATGACCTATTTAAAGAGTACACAGGTCTTGTGTTCACACAATAAGGGAATGGACAGACATTCCCAAGGCTTAAATTTTTCCTTTAAAAAAAAGAGAAACATGTGGCCTTGCTGGATACAGCAAATTTAAAATTTCTGCAAACTAGCTTACCCTTTCTGTTCTCCTGTTTTTTTAAAAAAAATTGATATCAGTGCAAAAGAAAATCCAGCCATATTTCAAAGATATTCATGAATATAGAATCTAGATATATGCATATTTAAACATAGCAAATGTAATTTTTAAACTGGTGTTGTTTTACTTTGTTTCTATTTATGATTTGCACTGATATTATCCATTGTTTATTGAACACCTGCTAGGTGTCAACTGATCTAAGGAAGTACCAAGACATTTGAAGTTTTTTTCTTCAGACACTACAGTGAAAAGGCAACCCATGGAAGGAGGGTTCTTTTGAGCCTCTATTTGAAATGTTCAGGACTGTAAATTCATAGACACAGAAATCATATCAGGGTTGCTGGAGTTTGGGGTTCAGGGGAGTGAGCACCAGCAGCTAATATGTATGGGGTTTCTTTTTTATTTATTTATTTATTTTTTTAAAGATTTTATTTATTTATTTGAGACAGAGAGAATGAGAGAGAGAGCACATGAGGGGGAGGGGGGTCAGAGGGAGAAGCAGACTCCCTGCAGAGCAGGGAGCCCGATGCGGGACTCGATCCCCGGACTCCAGGATCATGATCTGAGCCGAAGGCAGTCGCTTAACCAACTGAGCCACCCAGGCACCCTGTATGGGGTTTCTTTTGGGGAATGACAGACATACTCTGAAATAATAGTGATAACAGGTACACAATTTCATGAATGTACTAAAACAATGAATTTTGATTAATTTTATAATTACTATACCATGTAATTCATGGCATATTGATTAGATGACATTATATGGCATACTAATTATATCTCAATAAAGCTGATTTTAAAAAGTGGATGCTACGTTTCATGTAAACATAAGATGTACCTTAGTTTGCAGCCTATTATCTAAAAATGTAAATAACTGTGAGCCAGCTATAAAAACCTAGGAAACTTAGGAGCGCCTAGTGGCTCAGTCAGTTTAGCATCCGACTCTTGATTTCAGCTCAGGTCATGATCTCAGGGTCGTGGGATTGAGCCCTGCATCGGGCTCCGTACTCAGCATGGGGTCTGCTTGTCTCTCTCACTCTGCTCCTCCCTATACTCGTGCGTGCTCTCTCTGTCTCTCTCAAATAAATAAATAAGTAAATAAAATATTTTAAAAAAATCCTAGGAAACATATGCAACAGATTTCCTTATATTTTAAAATTATATTGCACAAATTTTGGTCAAATATTTTGACATCTATATTTCCTCAACATCTTCATTGAAATGTAAAGTTAAATAATAAAACTTGATTTTTTTTCTCTTTTTGATAAATAGTTTATTTTAATACTATTCCACATATTTTTGCTATCATAAGCCTTCAAATACCTCTTAGTAATTATATGAAGAAAAACAAATATATTTTATGAAACATCTAGAATATTATATATGCATCTTTTTTTCACTACAGTGAAAAGGCAAGGAGACAATATCTAAGGAAACTATGCTATCAGAGTATTACATTCCATAATAGATATTTCTAATGCTTTTATTCTAATTTAAAATGATTGAAAAGTCACAGGATCTATCTTGACAGATTTGAAGAAACTGAAGTATTTGTCAGATTTTTTTCTTTGTCAAAAGTCACTGTCAATACAGAATATGTTAAACAGTAATAATTTTATTGTGTTTTACAGAATGATTAGATATATTAATCTATTCCCTCTAGACTGATGTTTATTAATTTCCCTAGTACTTTATTAAATAGACTTTACTGAGAGTTAATTGGTGAAAACTCTTTCCAAACTTAAATGATGATCACGTTTGAAACTTGCTAAGAGTGACTTTCTTCTACTTAGGTCACTGTTCTGTTTTCCTCAGGGTCTCCTTAGGCTTCTCTTAATTGGACCCTGTTAAAGACGCTGACCTGGTAGCCCTCAGAAACAAAGTGGACTTAGAGTAGGAACCTGCAATACTACAGAATCCCTGAGTTTGGGAAGTCTCTTGACACTTCCTAATCAATGCGCTGCAGCTTTCCAACCACTTAGTGGAAATCCTGTGTCTTTGATAGAGTGACATAGCTTGAACTTACAGGTAAGTCTGGAAACAAGACTGTCCGATTAGGAGAGCACATTGAAACCTCCAGGTGATTGCTGACCTATCTCAAACACAGCAATGCCCAAATACCACAACCCTCATGTATACCCACCATAGACACCAAACCTCATTTCCTCCTGATCACTCAAAGTGCACTGAGATCAACTTATGATTTCCATAGGTCTGGACAGTAAAACTGTACTAGTCAAGACATGACAGAATGTAAAATATGACATTTAAGTTTTACACTGGGTTTATCAATCAGCTCTTCCCCCTCTCAGTTGTCCCTTTCTCTCTCCTCTTTTGTCCTGCACTAAGTTAAATGGAAAAGCAGAGTCATAGGGAGGGGAAACTATTAAGAAGGATGTGTGAACAAGGGAAAGAATATAATAGACATTAGTATGAAAAAGAGGCATCATTTCACATAAGTTAAGAGAAAAGAAGGGGCAGAGCCATTTACTTACCAAGTAAATGCAGTAAATGCAGGAAAGGCTTTCCACTTCAGAAGTGCTATGTTAGAAGCTCTGAGACCAATTCCCATCCTGCAGGAATAGAGCACCTCATCTCTGGAAGCAGGTTGCTGTATGATTTCTTCATTTTGATTGTCATGCACTTTTTAACTAGTTGCAAGCTAACAAATTCACAAGTAACTGTCAACCAATTCTTTTACTAAAACTGAGCCCTTTTCAAATGTCATAGTTGTCTTTACTCATGCTTTTAAGGTTACCAAAAAAACACAGAAGTCGGCATAGATTTGCTTCCGTAATGAAGAATTATCGGGATGTTAGGAACCTGGGAGAGAATGCAGGAAAATGCCTTATTGTCACTATCCCAATATTCTGTTTGTTCCAAGACTGAAAAGTGCGTCAGGCTTTAAAACAAAAGAGTTCACTCACTGTGCTCAGAAAAACAGCCTGAAGTGAAATTAGTATCTTCCCTTTTATTTACAAAATATTTATACTTACCAAAATTAAAACCTGATTTCCTGTGTTTAAAATCACTTGGAATGCAGGACCTCTTTTAGAGGCAGTACAGAAATTGAAAATCTAAGCTTTCAAATAAATAAGAATTATGTAGTTTGTCTTACGAACGTTAGAGTTGGCCTTGAAGCTGGGAACCATTTTGATCATGTGATTCAGTTCTGGGCACGTGGTGTTTGAATCTAATTGATTCTCAAAATGTTTAGAAAATAAGTTTGGGATAAACTTTACTGAATCTATATACCTGCATTTTAATTTATTCAACATATTTTATTTTAGATTACTTTTTTAAAAAAAAGCTATTGAAAAGTATCCTGGAAACTTTTATCTAAGTCAATGCCTAAAGCACACTGGTAAGTTTTTATTTATTGACATTCTATATAAAATGCATATTTAACATAATTTCTCATTCATCTAGAACACTTTCTCTTTTTATGATCTTCCCCTCTTTCCACAAATAATTTCATATTACCACTTAATTAGGTTTTTTTTTTAATTAACACATATTTAGAACTTCATTTTTTAAGGAAAAAAATCACTTCAACCTCCTCTTTAGAGACTGAGCTGTAAGGATAATATTCTAACTTTCTCAAATTCATCTAGGAAGTAAGAGGAGTATAAATAAGCAATATCTGGATTATTAAAATGATTCACAGATCCCCCTGCTCCTCCTGTGCCCCTCTGTAATCTATTCTCAGTACTAAAGGCAGAGGTCTGAACGGAGAGGCGGATCTTCTTACTCTGGCTGTAGATCCCCGTTTCCACACAGGGAGAAGCAGAGCACTTGGCGGTGAGCTACTAGACCCTGTAGAATAATGTGGTTCCAAGGTGCCCTGGGAAGAATCTTGCCTGAGAGCTTTTTCCCAGATGCCTCCCTTCTGCAGCAACCTCCTCCCAGCCATCCTGAGAGTAACTCCCTAACTCGTTTTAGTATTTTGTTCCAACATTGCCTTCTGGAAGACAGCATCCCTGACTGTTCTATTTAACACTGTCACTGCCATGACCTTTGCAAGCCCAGTTCTTCTGTCCCTTATCTACTTTAGCTTTTCACACAGCTTTCATCCTATTCCAGCACAACACATAATTTTGTATAGATTATTGTTATTGATTATTGATTATCCTTTCTGTGCTGGAATGTAAGAGCCACAAGGGCAATAGTCTTTGTTTTGTTTATTGATGTATTACTAACATATCGTAGTTACTCTAAGGAGCGCTGTTCACTGAATGGCTCAGCATAAGTGTATGTAATATCAACCAGCAACGTCACAAGCCTTACGTAATATGTTACTTAACAAAATTCTAGGATTTTAAGCCTTCTGGGTAAAGGCGAAGTATCTTCTGTTGTTCCGTGATATTGGGTGACTAACAGCGTCTAGCCCATTGGAAATGTTAAACGTGCATTTAATGAAGGGGAAAGTCAGTTATTATTCCCATTGTTTCACAGACAAAGAAACAGATTTTAAAAGGCTAACATGCTCTCTCCAAACAGCTAATAAGGGAAAAAGATGAGGAGTCGAATATAGTTTTTGAATATAAAAGTCTAATTATAGTCATAAGTCTTTTGTTTTAAATTAGTTTAAAAAAGAATCCAGCTACTTAAAACTGTGGCTGGTGATGCATAATTTTAGCTTGCTTAGCCTGTTGGTGGCAATAAAATGCTAATTTTGATGCTTTTTCATATTAATAATCAGGTGAGAAGAGCAAGGAAAAGTGCTAATGTTGTATATGCATCAGCTTAATATTGCGGGTCACATGATTTGCATAACAGTCCTTCTGGACTCCCAACGATAGGCACACTCCTAACCTTTACATTCTTCTCCTGGAAAAATGCTAACATTTGATCTAATGTGCATATGCACTAATAATTTATTATGAAATACTGAAGGCAGTGACTAACTAATATCATGTTTGGAGCTCAAGATGCCAGCAGCAAAAGAATGCAAATTAAAACCATTATTTCATCCTTATTCTGTATCAACGGGAGAAAGCCTGAAAAGTAACTGCCATCTGGAGCCAAAGGGTATTGTACTTTTTTGTGTATATTACGAAGTTCAATTGTGCTTTTTAATATCCTATCACTTTTGGGGTAATTATTTTATTTATTTATTTATCTTTCTGGATAATTATTTTAAATGTAAATACTAAATTCCTTAAAATTATAGTTGCAGTTTATAAGAACACAGCAATGCAGGTCATTATGAAGTTTTGGTTAAAAGCTTCGATGTTTTGTCAAAACTAGTTTGAGTTACTCATCATTTGGGGGGGAGAGTGAACTAATTGGCAATAATCCTCCATTAGCTATTGTCCAAAACACCCAAGTTGACTAAATATGGGAGAGTCGTGAAGCATGGGACCCATGCTTTGCTCTGGAAGGGAATATATACTATTTTTCCGGTCCACTATTTCTTGCAATGAAATCCTCATTTATTTTGAGGAGTAGGCACTGTGAAAGAAAACATTATTTACTTGCAGACTATTTTTATTATGCAATTCTCCATAACTTAGGACTTTTGGGACTGTGCAATACAAAAATAAAGGCATTATTCTAATTTGAGCATTTTATTATCAAATGGAATTCTGGGGCGCCTGGGTGGCTCAGTCTGTTAAATGTCTGCCTTCTGCTCGGGTCATGATCCCAGGGTCCTGGGATTGATCCCCGCATCGGGCTCCCCGCTCAGCGGGGAGCCTGCTTCCCCCTCTTCTTCTACTGCTCCCCCTGCCTGTGTTCTCTCTCTCTGTCAAATAAATAAATAAAATCTTAAAAAAAAAATGGAATCTTTAGAGTTAACATCGAATGTGTTCCTGATAAGAACATGGTTCTCTGGTATTCTCTGTTGCTAATTAATGCAGAATTTTATTCTCTGGAAAATGAAACAAGCAGGTGGGAAGATTGACATGATATTTCGAAGAGTCTGATTATTTTTCTTTCAAAAATGGAAAGACTGCCCATCTCTGCGGGGATGGCCATGGGGTTCCAGGGACAGCAGAGAGAGGGGTCTGCATCAGCTCCTGTGCCAACACTAGATTGACCCCGCAGAGTTCCACCCACACAGCAGGGTAGACAGGTCTTAGGCCTGGAAAGGTTTTGAAGTAGGTTTCAGCATTAATGCACCGTGGTCTACACCAGCACAACACTGCTTCCCATGCCTGTCCTAGCCATGGGGCTTCTGGCTTGTCGGCCAGAGAAATAGCTGGAAAGGATAACACGATGCATGTGAAGACACTAATTAACTGGGTGTAATTAATTCTTAGACATCAATTGACGTCTGAATTATGGATGTTATAGTTGAGAGTTTTGTTTTTATCTTTGGCAACTCTTTTCATGCCCCTAAGTACAAAATGACAGTTTCTGCTGCCGTTCTGACGTTGCGTTAATAAATCGACGGCTTTAGTTTGAAGGAGGCTATTCCTTTCTTTTATGAGTTTGAAGGGAAGGGGTCCAACCTATCTAACGTGCTTTAGATCTTTAACATACAAATCTGAAACCATATGGAAGATGCTTTAAAATAAATTTTATCTACTGATATCTCTGTCTGTCTGTGTAGGCAAGAGAGCAGACCTGTTTTCATTGGTTCATCACGGTAGTGAAAGCTTAATTTCCAAAAGCATTACTAACTGAGAATCTAAGTAATATTGACATCACTTGGCCCATAGTCAAAACCTGTCCAAAATCGAAGGACATTTAAAAATCAATAGGAGAAATAATTCTTGCTAGGTTATTTTTATCAAATGTCTTCAAGCAGTGGTAGAAAATAAAATCATGATCAATGGTGCAGTAAACGCACCGAAACCCGTTTGTTCCTAATATAAGACAACTGACTGAACATTTAGTCCTGTAGTTAATGGACAAAAGATTTGCTGTCAGTCCCTGCTCCCCCTTCGAGTCCTCCCATTCGGTGAAGGGGTATATAATTTGGGGCAATATCATACTGCTGGTGTATCCACAGGTGACTGATTCTGAGAAACAGATTGGAGTGAACACTTCCATGAAGATCAGAAAAAAGCTTTGGACAGTCTTAGTGCACTAGGTCACATGAGCATCTCTCCAATGAGCAATTGGCAAGCTTGCCACGTTGATTGCCAACTGCTCTCATAGAGCAATTGATAATGGTCCTTATAAAGGTCATGGATTTACCACCTCCTGATGGGGACATCCTTCATTGCAGGTATTTGTCCCCCAGCTGCAGCTTTAAAAGGTTATCCTTTTTCTGCCTTAACACATGCCATCTCTAGGTGGTGTGTTATCTGAAAGAAACAACACCCCTACGGTGCTATAATGGGGATCCCTTGGTCAAAGGCAGTTGTGAGTCCTCAGACAACCATATTGGGTAAGGCCCTGAAGGCAGGAAATGCAAGATCATATCTAGAATATGTGTCGAATCCAAGTCAGAGTGAGGAATTGTCCCTGCTGGGTGAAAGGGGCCTGGTGTTATCAACTTGTCCAAACCTAGAGGCAGTTTTGGTTTCTCTGAGGAATGGTGTTACATTACGGGATCAGCACTGGGTTAAATTATTGGCAGTATGGACAATCATCAGTGCCAGTAGCTACAGCAGTCTTTGTCAGTGGGAGCACAAGTTGATGGGCCCACACACCGGCCCCAACACTGCCAAGGTGATTTTTGCGCCCATGAAGCCTTCATGAAAGTCCAAGAACGGACGATGACAGAGACTCTCTGACATCCGCTGGGCAGTTATTTCTGTCCACCTCCCTCGTGGTGGATGCTTTCTACTGGGCTTTTATTATGTGATACAAAGATATTTCACTTTGTGCCCACCACCATATGTCCATCCGTATGCCTCTTTACAGACAAAGGCAGTTTCATGCTCTTCAAGCCACAGATGTTGCTGAAAAACTGGATCTTTGTATGCATGAAAATGAACCTTGCTCCATATATCATACTTACAGAAATGAACTCAAAGAGGATCATAATACTAAATATAAAAATTAACCAACAGTATTTTAAAAAGAAAACCTAGGATCTTGGGTTAGGCAACTATATTTTAGGTAAAACACCAAAAGCCTGAATCTTCATGGAAAAGATAGAGTAAATTGGACTTCATCAAAGCTCAAAACTTGTGCTCTTCAAAAGATACTATTAAGAGAATGAAAAGACCTGCCAGAGACTGAAAGAAATATTTGCAGACCATATAGATGATGAAAGACTTGCATCTATAATGCCTATAATTCAATAAGAAGAAAGTAAATAATCCAATGAAAAAACAGGCAAGAAATTTGAACAGATTTTATCACATATATAAGGATGGCAATAAGCACATGAAAATGTATCTCAACATCATTAATAACTAAGGCAATGAAAATTAAAGCAACAGTGAGATGCCAATAAATCTGCATTAGAATAGCTAATATTAAAAAGACCTTACCAAATGTTGGTAAGGATATGGAGGACCTGAAATTCATACACTGCTAGTGAATGTAAAACGTGATGACCTTTTGGAAAACAGTTTGGCAATTTCTTAAGAAGTTGAACATAACCTACCATGATCCAACCATTCCGCCCCTATGCACCCAAGAATAATGAAAGCACATGCCACACAAAGATGTGTGCATTAAGGTTCAATGTGACTATATTTAGAATAACCTAACCTGGAAGCGACCTAAATAGTCCCCACAAGTCAGTGAATATACAGACTGCGGGGTACCAAGAACACAAGATAGTACTTAGAACGGAAATGCCTGAATTATTGTCACACGCAACATGGAGGCTTCCTAAAAAAACCATGTTTCATGAACAAAGGAGGACAAAAAGGGGCGGTGCTCTATGATTCCATTCAAATATAACTAAGGTGAAAAATAATCTCTTGATATGGATTTCTTTTTGAAAGGAGAGTGCAGAGAGACAAGAGGGAGATAGTGGTCAGAGGGAACATTTATGGATGATGAGTGTTTCCATTTGCTTGATTATGCTCATGCTTTTGCAGGCACATGCGTGTGTGTGTGTATGTATGTCAAAACTTATCAGATCATATACCTTAAATATATAGCTTTTGTATATTAATTATGTCTCAATAAAGTTGTTTAAAAATTAAAATAAATCAGAAACCAAGAGCAACCAGCTTGGCATGACTTATCCTCTGTAATTTTCAAAGACTTTATTTTTTAAAGCAATTTAAAGTTTATATATATATACACACACATATGTACATGCTATATATATGATGTATATATAAACATTTAATCAAATGCGTCATTGTTATTATTTTTAACAAGTTGTAATGTGTTAGATCAATTAAGATTAATAAAAATAAGTCTTCTTTTGTCTTCATTTATTCCTTCTTCAATGTCTTCTGTTATGTAGATCCAAGTTTCTTACCTATATTAATTTCCTTCTCTCTAAAGAATCTCTTTTAAAACATTTATTGCAAAGCAGGTAACAAATTCCATCAATTTTTGTTTGTCTGATAAAGCTTTCATTTCTCCTAAAATTCTGAAGGATAATTTTACAGGGTACAAAATTTAGGCTAATTTTTTGAACAACATTTGTGAACATTTCAAGTATTTCACTCCACTCTCATCTTGCTTCTTGGTTTCTGAGAAAAACTTGGATATAATTTTTATCTTTGTCCCTTTATAAGTAAGGTATTTTTTCCCTTTTGGTTTCCTATGGGATTTTTTTCTTTGTATTTGATTTTCTGTAATTTGAAATTTATATACTTAAGTGTAGTTTCTTTTTCTTTCTTTCTTTCTTTCTTTCTTTCTTTCTTTCTTTCTTTCTTTCTTTCTTTCTTTCTTTCTTTCTTTCTTTCTTTCTTTCTTCTTTCTTTCTTTCCTCTTTTTGGCTTTAATCCTACTTGGTATTCTCTGAGCTTCCTGGATCTGTGGTATGCAGTCTGACAGTAATTTGGGGAAATTCTGTCATTATTGCTTTAAATGTTTCTTCTGTTCTTTCTTCTCTTTTCTCTCCTTCTAGTATTCCTATATGTGTATGTTTCGCAGTTCATTGTCCCCAAAGTCTTTGAATCTCCTGTTCTGTTTTATTTAGTCTTTGTTCTCTTTGCACTCCAGTTTTGAGGATTCTACTGAGATATCCTCAGGCTCAGAGATTCTTTCCTCAGCAAAGTCCAGTCTACTAATAAACCCTTCAAAGACGCTCTTCATTTCTGTTACAATGTTTTTGATCTCTAGCACTCCTTTGTCATTGATTAGAATATCCAGTTCTCCGCTCACATTGCCCATCTGTTCTTGCATGCTGTCTATTGTATCCATTAGAGTCATTTGCATATTAATCATAGTTGTCTTAAATTCCCAACCTGATAATTCCAACATCCCTGCCACATCTGGTTTCTTTGCTTGCTCTGTCTCTTCAAATTTTGCTTTTTGCCTTTTGGTATGCCTTGTAATTTAAAAAAAAGTTTTTTTTTAATTTATTTGTTTTTCACAGAGAGAGAGAGAGAGAGCACAAGCAGGGGGAGTGGGAGAGGGAGAAGCAGGCTCCCCACTGAGCAAGGAGCCTGATGCGGGGTTCGATCCCAGGACGCTGGGATCATGACCTGAGCCAAAGGCAGATGCTTAACAACTGAGCCGCCCAGGCGCCCTTGCCTTGTAATTTTTACTGATAGCTGGACATGATGTATTGGATACAAGGAACTGATGTAAATAGGCCTATGGTGATATAAAGGTGAACTATAGAGTGAGGGGAAGTGTTCTATAGTCCTGGAATTAAGTCTCACTCTTCAAGTGAAGGGGTGTGTCTGGACCATGAACATCATAAGTGTTTCTCAGTCTTTCCTCCCCCCCTCAAGTAGGACAGGATGGCTAGAGTAGGCTGGAATTGGGTATTTTTCTTCCCCAGGTCCATTAGGCTCTGATAATACCCAGCAGATTAGATGCTGGCTGACTAGTTTCCCCTGTGTTAAGGCACTGTTAAGAACAGAGTGCTCGGGTGGATTTCAAAATGGTCCCTTCTATTTACTGTGAGAATCTAGTCAAGATCCTGGAGGTAAACCTCAAAATATTATGGTGCGTCCCGATGACGGGTTCCCCTGGAGTTTTTAACTCTCAGAATTGTTCAAGCTAAGCCTGTTGCAATTCATCAATTATGGTTCCAGCTTTCCTATCCTAGCGCTGGTCCCTGGGGTAGCTCCCAGCGGTCCTATCATTCTATATTTTCACCAAAAATTTTACCGAAGTTGTGCCTTTAGCATCTAATTTGAAAACTATCTTTTTGAGAGAGTCATAGTAACTGATTCTTCCAATATATTGTACTTACTTTTCATGGAAACAATGATCTCTTCTTGCCTTCAAAGTTAATAAGCTTATAAAATATTTAATTCAACTTAATAACAAAGTCAGATGACATAATCAGGTTTTGAACAGATATAGCTGAATCTTAGTAAGCATGTAACTGATCTGTTAGGTCCAGGAATAGATACTAGTCCCAAGGAGTCCTCTACCTGTCATGAGAAGTGTTGTCCTTGGGCATCAGGAAGCCCAGTACTTACAGACTGAAGAGAAAACCAGTAAGTAATTTAAACAGACTATACTTAGGAAATGTTCCATTATGCTATGGTCCACAGTCTCATTAAGTATAGACTTAATACTAACCTTAAAACTTTGACTTTAGCTTTTATGGTACAACAGTTAATCATTTTTACCATTCGCTCTTTAACATGAGAACTAATTCATCACAGTGGTGCAGTGTTCAGAGATGAGATCAGGTCCTCCTTAACACGTGTGCACTTTGTAGGTATTATTTACAACACACATCCAGTCAATGAAAAAGGAAATCTATACTATCACACATGGAATTGGAAGTAAGGGCTGGCCAACTGATATTTCACCATTTTAATCATGGCATCTCAAATCCTACAGAAGAATCATGTACATTAGAATAAATTTATGGAAGCCAAATCACTTTTGAATCTCTTCATTCTTTAAAAATATGCTTTGAGCAAATGAATGTTAGATTAACGGCCAATCCCCTTAAATAGTTATACACTTTAAAAAGGAGGGGAAAAAAAGAAAAAGAAAAAGAAAAAATCAAAAGCCACCAATGCTATTAAAACAAAAATGCATATTTCAGGGCTTTTTCACCATTTTCAGTTTTCCTATAAAACAGTTGCCAAGGGAACCTTGTGCTAAACAAAACTGCTGTCAAATGTCATCAGTAAAGTGAGGTAAAATCACCCATGGGATTCTTCTCTTGCAGGCTTTATTCATTACTTTCTAAATCTGTAAAGCTATCATTTCCAGGGTTTCTTTTGAGTACTGACATAAAAAGAAACAATCATAATTTGTAAGAGTGTCAGTGAAAAATACTCTCCCTCCTCCCAAAAAGTGCTGTTCTCAAAGTGAGAAAAGATTACAGTGCACATCTCCTATCATTCCCTCAAGAACCGGGAAATATTAGTAGTTGCTTTCAAAACAAAACAAAACAAAAAAAACATTTTGAAACTAAGTTAACGTAACCTCTTTCATAACTATGGGAAAGAACTACCTATTGATGTATAGGAAAGGAAAAGACCCAGGATATGAAATATTTTTTGTTCTCATTTCATGACTTGCTCTGTGGCCTGAATTGTTTCTGGGAGAAATGCTCAGTCCCCAGGAAAGTATTATGAACTGCCCCCCTAGTAAAGTGTCAGAGCTGTAAAGCATCCAACATGGCCCTAAAGAAAAGCTTGAGACAAAGAAAAAAAGGAAAAGTCAAGTAAGAGTGTGTCATGCACTGTCTTTGATCAATTGTTCTATAACTTCCAAATTGCACTTATAATTGGAGGAAGTATAAAAGCTGGCCGAGGCATCCAGAGGGCATTGTGAGGGCATAGTATTTGAAGGCAGATTCAAAGTGCAGGTTATCAGGTCCGTGTTTCCTACCTCACTTAGTCTAAATGTTTCTAAATATTACTTTGTTTAGTACAATTTTTTGTCCTAAATCTAGGAATAATAGTTTTTCTCATTTGGAATGATATGATGACTCTACACTAAAAATTAGTAAATATTTAATAACTAGTAGATGCTACTAATATTATTAACATCATTGCTAAAATTTGTAATAGATAGAGGATGGGTTATTTAAAATATCTTTAAATTTTTGGGACGCCTGGGTGGCTCAGTTGGTTTAGCATCTGCCTTTGGCTAAGGTCATGATCTCTCAGTGCTGGAATGGAGCACCACATCCAGCTCCCTGCTCAGCGGGGAGCCTGCTTCTCCCTCTCCCTCTGCTGCTCCCCCTGCTGTGCTCTCTCTCTCTCTCTCTCAAATAAATAAAATCTTAAAAAAAATAAAATTCTTTAATTTTTTAAGTTAGATACTTTGAAAAATGCTAAAATTGTTTAAGCGATAAAACTACCATTGTAACTTATGTGATTCAGCTATTCTGTAGCAAAGCACTTGAAGTTATAGTCAAGGCATATAAAAATGAGTGCTTTCTTGTAATGAGACAATGTCTCTGCGGAAATGTGAATACAATGATACAGAACCAGTACATTAAAATATTCTTTGGATCATCTGTCTTTATTACTTACAATAAAAGAGTTTAGCGCAGAAAATCTTCAGATCATAGAAAATCATAGTGACACTAAAATTATTTTTCTGTCATCAGGATACCTCGTTAGTCCCAGCATCACCCAACCCTTTAGACAGGTCACTATTAGCTCAAATATTGAAGAGGAGTATCCATCAATGTGCACTGGGAGAGGGTTCCCAGTTTTTCTATATAATACTTGAAAATGGAGGTTTTGATAAACTTTTCTGGTGGTTTGGATAGGATCTTTACAAAGTGAGAAAATTGCAAAAACAGAGGAATGAGGGAACTGGGAATTAAGAGATCATTTTTTAGAAAGCAATCACAAGCTATGATGAGATCAAATAGAGCACCAGACATTCCAAGTGAGAGAACCAGGAGAAAGAGTCATAAGTGGTTATGTTAACTCTTGCTGTCACTGCTGTCAATCTAAATTCAAATCATACGCAGGATAAAACTAGAAATCAATGATTTCTTCTGAGAAGTTTGTGGATGGATATAGATGTGTAAAAGTAAAACACTTAGACTTCAATATGCCTCTATATTTTTTAATTTATTGTATAAAAAATCCAGCTTATTTACTTTCAAATATTAAGTTCCGGTATAAATTGAAAATACAAAAAACAAAGTCAAGCAAAACGATTGATATATTAGTGTGCTTTCCTCCAGTTTTAATTTCATTGATAAACAAAATTTTTAATCCTGTGATTTTAATACTAAAAACATCTATGAAGTTATCCTGCTAAGCATGACAATGATTTGCACTGTCTTCCTCACTCATTGATTTAACTGGAAGAAGTGGCTCCATTGTCATCAATGGGCCAGTGGGTCCATCTTCCTCTCTGTTCTCATCAGAATTGTGGTCTAATCTGAACAAACAATATTTTAGTACTTTCAGTGTGATTTTATGCATTTTCATATAGTTTAAAACATGAATTTATTTGCATATCATAATATGTTGGCAGGTAAAAGTCATCATATTATTCAGTCTAGGTCAAAGCTCCGTAAATGCTTCAAATAACTTTCCAGTTTTACTTTGAAATGCCTTCTTTCTCTTCATGGTATGTTAATTGGGAGAATTTTTCCCTCACAATTATTTTACTTATCACCAGATTCTTAAAAAAAATAAATAAATAAAGCTCAACATTGTTAATCAACAGGGAAATGCAAATCAAAGCCACAATGAGATATCACCTCATACCTGTTAGAATGGCTAAAATCAAGAAGATAAGAAACAACAGGTATTGGTGTGGATGTGAAGAAAAAGGACCCCTCCTGCACTGTTAGTGGAAATGTAAATTGGTGCAGCCACAGTGGAAAACAGTATGGATGTTCCTCAAAAAGTTAAAAATAGAAATACCATATGATCCAATAATTCTACTATTAGGCATTTACCCAGGGAAAATGAAAACACTAACTCAAAAAGATATATGCACCCCTATGTTTATTGCAAAATTATTTACAATAGCCAAGACGTGGAAGCAACCCAAGTGTCCATCAGTAGACAAATGGATAAGGAAGAAGAGGCATATATTTTATGGAATATTATACAACTATAAAAAAAAGGATGAGACCGTACCATTTGAGAAAACATGGATGGACCTAGAGGGTATTACGCTAAGTGAAATAAGTCAAACTGAGAAAGACAGATACCATATGATTCCTCTCATAAAAGGAATCTAAAAAAATTATAAACAAAAAGTAGAATCAGGGGCGCCTGGGTGGCTCAGTTGGTTAAGCGACTGCCTTCGGCTCAGGTCATGGTCCTGGAGTCCCGGGATCGAGTCCCGCATCGGGCTCCCTGCTCGGCAGGGAGTCTGCTTCTCCCTCTGACCCTCCCCACTCTCATGTGCTCTCTCTCATTCTCTCTCTCTCAAATAAATAAATAAAATCTTTAAAAAAAAAAAAGTAGAATCAGAACTATAAATACAGAGAACAAACTTAGAGTTGCCCAGGGAGGTGGGTGGGAGGTTAGGCAAAATGGGTGAAAAGGAGAGGGAGATACAGACCTCCAGTTATGGAATAAGTAAGTGGTGAGAATAAAGAGCAGAGAATAAGGAATAAAGTCAGTGGTATTGTGAGAGCAATGTAACGGGACAGATGGTAGCTACACTTGTGAACAAAGCATCATGTATACACTTGTCAAATCACTAACTTGTACACCTGAAACTAATGTAATATTGTGTGTCTACTCAAATTTAAAAAATATGCTTGTGTAATAATAATAATGTAAAAAAATAGAAATCGTTAGGTAGTTCAAATTGAGATTTTTTAATGATATGAATCAACATTATAGACAAAATTAATGAAGATTTCAGACTTCTGATAAATTTTATTTATAATAATCATTACCACACTTGCTAGTCTATAAAAAGAGCTGTCAGTTATAGTTCCACAATGAACTTGTGACTTATGAAACATTTTTAAAAAGAGGAAAGATATAAATGTGCAACCCAGGAAAAAATTCAATTAATTTATTCTTTCTTTTATAAAAAAAAGCTTTTCCCCCAAACTATGGCATTTGCACATTAGAAAGTAGTGCAGGGGCGCTTGGGTGGCTCAGTCATTAAGCGTCTGCCTTCGGCTCAGGTCATGATCCCAGAGTCCTGGGATCGAGCCCCGCATCGGGCTCCCTGCTCTGTGGGAAACCTGCTTCTTCCTCTCCTACTCCCCCTGCTTGTGTTCCTTCTCTTTCTGTGTCTTTCTCTGTCAAATAAATAGATAAAGTCTTTAAAACAAAAAGTACTGCAAAAATAGATGAAAAAATAAATATAATAAAAACATTGGTCTCATAAATCATGCATAATCTTAGTTAAATTCAGTTAAATATAAGTGATTTTAGCAAATGTAAGGGAGTTTTAAAAATGTTTATTTAAATATTAGTTTACTAAATATTCTTATGAAAAACAGATTTAATATTTATGTAGCACTCCCATGATCAAAAGCATGTTTAAGATACTGTCTTATTATTCACATTCCATCTGTTTCCCGGGCCTGGAGCTCCTAAGTCACCTAGGCGGTAGGAGAACAAGGTCTAATTCAGACCTGTGGGATTCTTCTGCCTATTAACTGTAAAGTGTGAGAAAATGTCTTTTCTGGGCCTTACCTCTTTTTAATGAATTGGTGATAATAAAATCTAGATCTTAGATTTGTTCTGGGTATTAAATTAGTTAATATTGTAAAGCTCGTAGACCTGTGATGGACAAGTAGTAGTAAACATTTATTTTAAAACGCTGTAATGGAGTTTTTTAGCTAAAAGTTAGGACAAGTTCGAGATTACTTATTGAAAAGAAATGACTAAAGACATTTATCAAAGTACATCGTAGGTGGGGGCACCTGGGTGGCTCAGTTGGTTAAGCGACTGCCTTCGGCTCAGGTCATGATCCTGGAGTCCCGGGATCCAGTCCCACATCGGGCTCCCTGCTCAGCAGGGAGTCTGCTTCTCCCTCTGACCCTCCCTCTCTCATGCTCTCTGTCTCCCATTCTCTCTCTCAGATAAATAAATAAAATCTTTAAAAAAAAAAAAAGTACATCGTAGGTGAAAAAGCATCCAGAGTATGTATTCTACTTTGCACTCCTACCAGCAGCAAACAAAATGTTGCCTGTTACTCAACATTCTATTGGAATTTCATTTCCTTTCTAATATTATAAGGAAAATCTTTTAAATTGCCTGTATTGATTTGATAAAAACGTTCAACAATTTTTACATACGCTTATTAGAATCTGCATTCCCTTTTCTTGTCATTCCTACAGCTTTTCTCTTGAAGTCCACAATGTTTTGTAGGTGCCTGTGAAGTTGCCTCTATCTACCTATCTATCCAATTTTCAAAAGCTATGAACGCCTTCCCTGCTATTGTGTTGGAACTCCTCTTGCCTAAATTTTTTAGCTTCTCTTTCAAAATGTATGATGTATAGAAATACTTAATTATAGAGAGTTGATGTTATTGCTTTATGTCGTCCTGCCTTTGTCATTGTGAATCATGATTATTAAATATACTCCAACCCAAACTTACATACATATCCATGTGCATCCATTTCTGATAAATGTTGGTTTGACTCCTCTTTATTTTAAATTTTTTTAAGATTTTTTTATTTATTCAT
>NC_138381.1:5722611-5735266 GCF_054177405.1 Leptonychotes weddellii | reverse complement strand
TGTAGAGCTTCTCGCAGCCGCTCCACAGCCTCAGCATCCTCAAGGTGCACAGTCTGAACTGGCCAGGGCAGGGCCTTCAGCAGGACGTACTCCTCACGCTCCAGCCTCAGCGCCCGCAGTCGCTTCACCAGCTGCTGCAATGCAACCCCTAGCTCCCCCAAGCTGGCAGCGTGCGCCCCCTCTTCATCCAAGACCAGGTCCTGGGCGAAGGCCAGCTCATCCTGCAGTGGCAGTGAGTGCTGGGCCACACCCAACACCAAGACCTCCATCCACACGCTCTGCAGGACTGACATCTGGTCAGACAGTGACAGTGACGGGAAGCCTGGGATGCTCTTGGCCCAGCTGATGGTGACCACAATCTCTCGGTCAAAGAGGTCACAGGAGGGTAACCACAGCCGGGAGGTGTCCTCCAGGGCCCGCCAGGTCGGGCATGACATATAGCTTCTCAGGCTCAACCACCAGCAGGTGGGACACCAGTGAATTTACAGGGACGGGTTTCCGAGGGCCTCCGGCTACCGCCAGGGGTCCAGCAGGGAAGGAGCCTGGGAAGGGCAGCGGGTCCACCTCAGGCCGCCGCTTGTACTTCTGCCGCCCCCCTCGGACACGGTCCAGACGTACTCCCTCCTTGAGCATGCCCGCCCGCCGGCACTTGGTGAAACGACAGGCCTGGGGGGCCTTGCGTCTCCGCTTGGTGATCTCGCACTCGTTGGAGGCGGGACAGCTGTACTCGATGCTCCCCTGGATGGTCCTTTTTTTTTTAAATTTATTTATTTGACAGAGCACAAGTAGGTAGAGTGGCAGGCAGAGGGGAAGGGAGAAGCAGGCTCTCTGCTGAGCAGGGAGCCTGATGCGGGGCTCGATCCTAGGACCCTGGGATCATGACCTGAGCCGAAGGCAGCCACTTAACCGACTGAGCCACCCAGGCGCCCCTGGATGGTCCTCTTGAAGCGGGCTTTGCAGGCCTCACAGGACGCCACACCATAGTGGTAGCCGAGGCCACATCCCCACAGACCAGGCAGAGGCTTTTGGGTGGGGAGCTGAGCACCAGCTTCCCGCCACCCTGCTGGCCAGGCCCAGCCCCCTCCCCCTCCTCCTCTCCCTGGTGGCCTGGGAGGCAGCGGGTGGAAGCTGGCCCAGGGGCCAGGGCCACGGGGGGCTCGGTCTCGGTCTCCGAGGAACGCTTTGGGCTGTCAGGGCTGGCTGGCTCTGCCTTGATGTCGAGAGGCTCAGTGCCCACCACCTGGCTGGACGTGGCGCTGGTCACCTGGGGCTCCGGCAGGGCGGGCGGGCAGGCATGGGGGCCGAGCGGCCTGGAGCGCTGGGGTGAGCCTGGGGCCGGGAACTGCCCTCCTCCGCCGCCTCCTTGGGGCGCAGCGCCCAGCCAAGCCGCGTCCCCTCACTCGGCGGCGCCGCCGGCGGCTTGTAGGACACAAAAGGTAAAAGGAGTAATTTATTTTTTTATTTTATTTTATTTTTTTAAAGATTTTATTTATTTATTTGACAGAGACAGCGAGAGCAGGAACACAAGCAGGGGGAGCAGGAGAGGGAGAAGCAGACTCCCCGCCGAGCAGGGAGCCCGATGCGGGACTCGATCCCGGGACTCCAGGATCATGACCTGAGCCGAAGGCAGCCGCTTAACCGACTGAGCCACCCAGGCGCCCGAGGAGTAATTTATTCTTACATAATTTTTAATGAGGGACTAGCCAGTTGTACAGTCATTTTCTGTATAATAAACCATGGAGAACTATATTAAAATAATCACATAACAGGGGCGCCTGGGTGGCTCAGTTGGTTAAGCGGCTGCCTTCGGCTCAGGTCATGGTCCCAGGGTCCTGAGATCGAGCCCCGCATCGGGCTCCTGCTTCTCCCTCTCCCTCTGCCTGCCTCTCTGCCTACTTGTTCTCTCTATCTCTCTGTCAAATAAATAAATAAATAAATAAATAAATCAATCAATCAATCGCATAACGAGGCCAAATAGAATTATTCTGTAACAACGCTGAATTATTAGAAAACGTATGGATATAACTATATAAATATACTACTGTTTAAAATACATATTCACATACTATTTTGAAATGTGTTTTCTTCTCGATAGATAGTAAAATGTAAGTAAACTATTGCAACCATCCAGGCAAAATATGATACAGGTCTCAATTAGAACAGCTTTAGCAATAGAAATGGAGGCACCAGAATCCTGACTGGAGAAGGGGAAAAGAGGACAAGTCATGCGTGCTCTCATTTTAGAATGGCTGTGCATTGCTAACATTTAAAGAGTTTCTGATGATTCTTCAATCAGGGAAGGATGCGGGACAGAAAGAAAAGGTGGACTATCCTGTGCTCACATGCTGAGGGACTGACTGCACTTCTTTTGACCACAACGGAAGAGCAATTTCAGCCAGACAAAGCAGTAACTTCGGTCTTCCGGACAAACTGTGCTAGACCGCACACCCTCTCAGCAGCATTCCAGCTCATTACGTGGCCCACGGGTCAGTGTAATCAATAACACTCACTATCTGTCCTTCTGTTTTAACTAGATTTTTCTTATTAACTAGGTGCCAAAATCATGAGTTTCAGTACTGCTGAACGAACGCATTTATCCAGGAGGCATATATTTATCATGGGCCAGCTATCAGTCACTGCTTCAGGTCTGGGGGAGCCAGGAGCTAACAAAATAGGCAAAAAAATCTCTGCCCTTAGATGGTTATGGTTGGGAGGAAACATGTAGTACTAAAAAAGTAAATACATGGAATGCACTGTACTGTGGATGTGACAATGATATGTTCCACGGAGAAAAACAGGATTAGGGAGGAATGTTCAGGAGGACAGGAGGATAAGGTCTTGTGATGACCACGGCAATTTTAAATATGCAAATAAGGGAAGACCTAGCAGGAACAGGGACGTTGCAGCAGATGCTCTAAGCCCTTGGGGATGGGGCTGTGTGGAGCTGGAGTCCGTACGGTTAGGTCTTCGGGGCTGAAAGAGAAGCAAATGCGAACACCCTACAAGGTGAGGGTGCCTGGGGGTTTCAAGAAAGGTGAGGAGGCCCGCGTGGCCTGAGCACAAGGACAGCAGAGGTGCCAGTGAGCTCAGAGCGAGTAATGGAAGTGGACATCTATGTGCATTCAGCATACAGGGAAAACTTGAAAACTTTAATAACTGTCGTCCAAAATATGGGCGCCCAGAGGCAAAATTCCTTGCTCTCTGCTCCACTGATAATTACTAATATCAAAGGCCAAATTAAACAATGTTGATGGGTAGGAGGCCTGAAGACCTCCAAAGTATTAACTTTACTGTAAAGCTGGGTAAATGGGAGGCAGCTTAACCCATCAGCTCAATGAAGAAGAGAAATGTAATTTACATCATTGGAAAAATGTATTTTTACTTCTAAATATTGAGTATTACATAAGGACAGCTATTTGGAAGTCCCTAGCAGGTGGTCTGAAAAAAATCAGGAAAAACAAGTCTATTAATGACAATGTACTCTGAAAAACATTTCAATTAATGAAAGTATATTAAAATTATATTTTAATAAAAAGATTTCCATAGGGCGCCTGGGTGGCTCAGTTGGTTAAGCGACTGCCTTCGGCTCAGGTCATGATCCTGGAGTCCCGGGATCGAGTCCCGCATCGGGCTCCCTGCTCGGCAGGGAGTCTGCTTCTCCCTCTGACCTTCCCCCTTCTCATGTGCTCTCTCTCATTCTCTCTCTCTCAAATAAACAAATAAAATCTTAAAAAAAAAAAAAAAGATTTCCATAAAACATTCCAAAAAACATTTGTATTTGGAAAAAATAGGAAATTTAGTTGGATAAACATCATTTAGGTTTTCATTATTTACAACATCTTTAGATAAATGCAAGACTCTATGTTGATAATATGGACTAAAAGCACTAACGTACTTTCATATGCATATCACTCATAGTGATGATCATGGTGGTCCCGCAGTATGAAAAACCACGGTAACAGAGCCACTCAGAGCATTCTATCCACTGGAACTTCTATCTGTGTGGGTATGCTTCCTATCCTATCTCAACAAATTATTATTCTGATTCCCTATCATTTCTAAATACGATATGTTTAAGAAAAAGTAGATGAGACTAGGGCGCCTGGGTGGCTCAGATGGTTAAAGCGTCTGCCTTCGGCTCAGGTCATGATCCCAGCGTCCTGGGATCGAGTCCCGCATCGGGCTCCCTGCTCCTTGGGAGCCTGCTTCTCCCTCTGCCTCTCTCTCTCTCTCTCTCTCTCTCTGTCTCTCATGAATAAATAAATAAAATCTTAAAAAAAAAAAAAAAGAAAAAGTAGATGAGACTAAATAAAGCAGGATACTTCTTTGCTTCTGATTTAATAAAATTTATGATAGACAAAATGAGAAAGGATATCCCATGTCACCCTGATTTTAAAGAGTACAATTCCTGTACTATTTATAGTGTTAATGCCCTACTTCACAAAATAAGGTATTTCTGCAAAATAACTAACTTCAAGTTTGACAAACATTGGCTCATACAAAAATATTTCCTGTAGAACTGAATATTTTAAAATGTTCGTACATCGGTGGTCTAAGTTTGATAGTAAGAAAGTGAGTGAAAGAAATCAAGAAATGCCTCTCCTAACTAGAGAAAACCTGATTCTGAGTCTAGCAAAAGCTAAATATGAATTCCAAACACATAATCTTTAACCATATGAAATGCAGTTAACACATTTATTCTTTATTGTATTTGTTTCAGAGAATAGTCATGAATTTTTCCAAATGTTTAGAGTTGTCTGAAGGAAGCACACTTTTTAAAAAAAGGTTTATTTTTCAATATATTGTTATTTCAAGTGAGTTAAATGTCAATTTTGGGGGAGAAAATATAGCTATATGAAAAGGCATATAAAATAGTACTCAAAAGCAAGATGAACTATATTAAGTCTAAAATATTATCAATTTTATTCTTTTGAATATATTTCCAAATATGATTTGCTCAAAGATTATTTTCTTGTTGAGACTCAATTTCTATTTAGACGGAGAAAAAGCTCTTATGGGGAATACAATATAGCACAATTGCTTCTAATTGTACCAACTCATATTTTGGTATTTTGCTAGGAAAAATCAATGGCAGCAACCAATTCTTTACAATAGTTTCATTAAAAATCACCTCTGTGGTCTGATATTTTCTTTCTGAAGTCCAAGGAAAAGAACACTCTTATTTTATGTTTTCTGACCAACCACCAGCTTCAGTTAAAATCCTTAGCTGGATACATTCACTCTGAAGGAGAGGAAATCAAAATATATTGCTTATCCTGCTCTAAACCAATAGCTGGGATTCCTGGAATTACTTCAATGGCTTAATTATTGACACACTTAGATCCCGATATTATTTGCCCCTTGTGGCATCTGAAAAATCAAGCAAAATCATATAAAACATATTTTATTTATTTATTTGGTGGTTTAGATAAGTAGTTATGAGGAAGATATTTGCTCCTAAGATTGTTTCCCCAGGAAGTAGTCAAATGTTTTATCTCAGAATTGAGAATTTTAGTTATTCATTCAAGAACGCTCAATTCTAGCACTATGCTGGGCAGTGGTGAAACCATGTTGAATTAAACAGAGAAGTTAATAGGTGCATTTGGCTTCTTAGCTATAAATATATATTAGGGAAGAAAACAGCCAGTAAGGGAATGTGACAAATAAATATAAAATTTAAACTCTAAAAATAATATCCTAGATGGCTATGCTATGTCATGAGACCATATAATGAGATAATTTGGACTCAAGGCAAGAAAGTTTGGGGGGAAATTTCTCTGAGAAAGTGATGATGGGTAGGAAGAAGAGCAGGAGGTAACCAGGCAAATAGAAAGTGAACTGTTTCAGGAGGAAACAGATGACACGGAACTCAAGGACTGGGAAACGGTCCATGGGGCATAAGGAGGGCAGACTGGCCATGTACGAGCAAGCAGTGGATAGGGCATGGCACCTGTCGGCCAGTACAAGCTGCACTAATATTTAAATTTTCAGTCAAAAAGCAATGGGTATTACATCAGAGATTTTGTCATAATCAGACCTGCAATTTGAAAAGAGCATTTGAAACAGCAGTATGGATAACAGCTGCTGGTCACCTGCTCTGTGGTGACAGGCCTCCCCTGACCAGTTGACGTTCAGGCCAGTGACCGACACACCCTGACTCTTCACCACGTCCCAACGTGGACTAAAAGCTGTCCATGAGATCTGGCTTCCGGAGGAGCTTTAAAAGGTGATCCACAGTGTATTTTAAAACTCCAGGGGAGGGCGCCTGGGTGGCTCAGTTGGTTAAGCGACTGCCTTCGGCTCAGGTCATGATCCTGGAGTCCCGGGATCGAGTCCCACATCGGGGGGTCTGCTTCTCCCTCTGACCCTCTTCCCTCTTGTGCTGTCTCTCATTCTCTCTCTCAAATAAATAAATAAAATCTTTAAAAAATAAAAATAAAATAAATAAAATAAAATTCCAGGGGAGTTAAAGCCACATGGGGGAAAAAGAAGGCAGCTAAGTTACCGTCTTCCGGTTTCCTGTCATCCATGCACTACTCAGACACCATCTCCCCATGCAACCGGGTCAGCAGCCACCAGAAGATGCAGACCTATCAGCAGCCTATACTTCCGGGGGCTTGCTTTGAGGCAGAGGTCAGCGTGGTGATGTCAGACTCATGGGGCTTTATCTCTGCAGTGAAGCATCATTCCATTCCTTGAGGCGAATCAGCTTTCCCGGAAAGTTGAGCGATATTAAAAAGACAAACTTTTATAAAGTAAAATCAACAAGACTCAACGGTAGACTGGATTTGGGGAGAGAAAACTGATGTGACAGGATGAACACACGTGAGAGAACTGAGTGAAGGAAGACAGGATAGACCAGGCTGTGGAGCATAGCACAGATGCCATCTTGGATGTGTTGAGCTTGGTGGGAACAGCCCATAGATTTGAAGCCTGGTGGATAGGTTTTAGCTGGAGACACAAAGGTGTATGTCTGCATATAAGCTGTGAATGTAGCTGCCAATGTGCCTGGTGGGTTCGCTTGGAGCCACACGGGAAAATAGCCCAAAGCGATCAATCGTCAAGGAGGTCCAACATGTATACTTGGAGTAAAGCCTGATAATGTTTCACATCATTCAGTGGCAACAAAAAAACCAATCAATCAATTAATTAAAACTAAATCAGGCAAATGAAGAAAATGTATCAAAAATGAACAATTGGTGTATCTGGGTGAAAGGTATACAGCTGCTCATGGTTTCATTTTTTTCAACATTTCTCTAAGTTTCCTTTTCTTTTTTTTAATAAAAAGAGAAAGAGCATATAGTTAACATGAGCACATACTGTTCTACTATTTATTTAGAAGAAAAATGACCATGGTGGTTAATTTTCTATGTCAACTACACTGGACCAAAGGGTGTCCAAATAGCTGGTAAAACATTATTTCTGGATGTGTGTGCAAGGGTATCTCTGGAAAACATTAGCATTTGAATCAGCAGACTTACTAAAGTAGACTGACTTCCCTCATGTGGATGGGCTTCATCCAACTCACCCAGGGCCTGAATAAAACAAAAAGGCAGAGGAAGAAGGCTTCATTTTGCCCCCTGCATGCCTGCCTCTGCTGGGACAGTGGTTTCCTGCCCTTGAACTGAGATGTACACCATCAGCTCCCCTGATTCTCAGACTCAGACCGGACTACACCACCAGCTCTCCTGGGTCCTCAGTTTGCAGGAGGCCAGCTGTGGGACTTCTCAGCCTCCATAATCATGGGAGCTAATTCCTCATAATAAATCCTCGATGAATATGTGAACAGGGGGGAAAACAGACTGATTATGGGAAGCTCTTCAGAAAAGTTTGGTTACAGCATTTATAAAACTGCCTTAAAAAGCTAAGTTATTCAAATTATTAAATGTTAACAAAAATATCATTAAACACCATAGAAAAAATAATTTGTAATTACATTTTAATATATGTTTTTAAAATCTGTGAATTACTCTTTTGTATGGTAGTCAATGGAGGCAATTCTGTCAAAAAAAAAAAACAGAGAAGAAAAAAAGAAAAAGTTACATCATCCATATTATAGTCAACCCTTGAACAACATGAGGATTAGGGGCACCAACCCCCGACATGATCAAAAATCCACATATAACTTCTGACTCCCTGAAAACTTAACTACCAACAGCCTACTGTTGACCTTACTGATAAGATAAACAACCAATTAATATATATTTTGTATTATACATATATATATTATATATATTATTATACACTGTATTCTTAAAGTAAGCTAGAGAAGAGAAAACATTATTAAGAAAATTAAAGGAAGAGAAAGTATATTTACAGTACTGTACTGTATCAAAGAAATCTGTATATAAGTGGACCCGCATAGTTCAGACTCCTATTGTTTCAGGGGCAACTATGTATATGGCCACCATACAATGACATATAAGAAAAGTCCTTAGCAACATTACAATCTACCCAGACACATAAGTCCACTAAAATAAAAAATAAAATTAATCGCATGTTATAAAACTTATTTGATAAGCATATATCATTGTTAGCTTATTCCAAGGGACAATTAATTTTTCTGGAAAAATATGATTAAAAAAAAACCCCACTATATTTTACTATAGCTATGGCTGTTCCAAAGGCAGATGTATCCAAAGACAGACAGCAGTCCCAATTAGTGTCTGACCCAGGTCAAATCACTTTTTTGGTAGCTGCTTAATGAGCAAAGTAGTACAAAATGTCCTCAAAGATGTTGGAACAATAGTTGCAAGCCCATGAACTGACATTTAGAAAACTTGTCAAAATTAATAGAAAAGGTATTGCATTAAGTTCTAGTTATGACATTGTTTAATAAAAAGATCTCATCTTCATAGTTAAACTCATTTTTACCCAAATCATTCAAGTAAATTAGTTTGGGCAATGTAACATCACATATTTATTGAAGTAAGCTATGACAACAGTTTTAATGAAGAGTGTCCAAGGATTTGCTAGCAGTCGGCCAATCAAACCAAATAGCATAACTGAGATGAAACCTTTGTATATCGAGGACACCATATTTTAAAATACACAAAGATCTAACTAGGAATACATAACCTGAGAACATGTATCATAAAATTTTCTTTCTAGTCACTGCTTATTGAGCGTGAATCAAAAAGGTTTAAAATTTTTTATGTTTGCAATTAGCACATCAGTCTTATGTACCAGTTTCACCTAAATGAGCATTGGTGTAAAGAGAAGTGCTATTGTGTTTCACATTGTCTATAAGTCACTAAAGACTAATCTATAACGAATATAGAGCAATACCTATATTATATTTATTTAATTTCTTTATACGTTTATTAGTACATTTAGGTTGTAATTGTTTTCATTGTTTAGAACAGCTTCATGAGGAACTGAATAATGTAATCAGAATTTTTAGATCTATGGGGGATCTTAGAGATCATTTCATTTCACATAGGCAAGGGGGAAAAAAAAAGCCTGGAGAGGTTGAATGAGTTTTCCCAGTAACCACGGTTATTGAAATGATCCAAGACTAACTACTCCAATTGGCGCTTCATTTTATTTCGAATCTAGTACTAACAAAATACAACTGTAGGCAGAAGGTAAATTGTGTCCCGAAGCTGGGTGATATCCACATCACCTCTGGGAAAAAAATCCACTGCCATTTTTATGGCAAAACAACAGCACTGCAATCAAGTTATTACGGTGGAACAGAATAGAAACCCCAGAAGGCACTGTTGAGGATTCCATTCCTGTTTATAGAGATCCTAAGTAATAGGATCTTTTTTTTATTATTTAACACCTTAAATATATTTATTATCATAAGTACTTTTTCATTTTAATGCACGACCATTACATGTCATATTTTCCCATTGATGCCGTTATCAAAAGGATATTTTTATAATTTCTTACAAATCAATATTACTAAAGAGTTAAACAAGAACAGTTGCACCAAACTACAAGGCAGCTTAAATACGAATTCATTCAACATTGCGTCCTTCTACCTAACCAGCAAATGAGAAGTTAACGTCACCTTCATTCTTTTCCCTCTGGTTCTCTATATCCATTTTGAAGTCTGATGAGCCATTTGAAAACAATACTTCACAGAACAAATGACAGAAATAAGTAGAGTTCTGGAAACCACCTGCTTTTTTTCTATAAAATACCCTATCCTATTTTTAATAGTTTTTCACATAGTATAGAAAAAGAAGGAAAAATTTCATTTCTGTTCTATAAAGCACTTTACTTAGTTTTATTCATGTTACTTTCAAAGACATTCTATTTAATAAAAATATCCATACTTTCTAGATTAAAAACATAGAATGTGTAAATTAAGTTAGAAAAAATAAAGAATATATATTTGATACTAAGAATATCACTAATGTCCTCAAGTGAGAAAAGGTGAGCTTTTTTATAATTTGAGTACCACAATTTATTTGACAAATTCTAATTTCTGATTTTGTAGTTACAACTCAATTTTCCATTATTCATTAAATATAAAACAGAATAAAAAGGAACCACCAAAAAGCCCCATGATATTAGATGAGCCACTGTGCCACATTATAAATTCTCTTGAGTCTTTTATTTAAATAATATATCATTTTAGAGAGAAATTATAATTCAGTGTTAATTTACACATTAGTTAATATATTTGAACCTAGAAATGGCTATTATTTAATATAATTAATGGTTATGCTATTTAATATAATTCACAAAAAAAGTCATGAAATAGATAATACCACTTTTATCAACAGAGAAAAATAACAATTCTCAAGGAATTGATTGATTGATTGATTTAAAAGATTTATTTACTTATTTGAGAGAGAGATAGAGAAAGAGCAAGGTGGAGGGACAGAGGAAGAGGGAGAGACAGTCTCAAGCAGATTCTGTGCTGAGTGTGGAGCCCGTCATGGGGCTCGACCCCACCACCCCAAGATCACAACTCGAGCCAAATCCAAGAGTCAGATGATTCCCAAGCACCGCCTCAAGGAATTTAAATACTTAGTTCAAAGTCATGCAGCTCTTTTATTGTGGAATTTAGATTTAAACCCACGCATTTCTGACTATATGTGTTTTCTGCCCAACATAATATTCTAAAATCTTATTCTAAGATGTACTATTGATTATTGTTCATTGTGTGACTATACACATTTTGATTATTCATTCACTTAGTGGCAGACATTTGGATTACTTCCAGTTTGGGATTATTACCAATAAAGAATCTACCAACAAGGATATACAAATCTCAGTGTGGAAATGATACTATGGTCAGGTCTAAAGGCCCTTATTGCCTCAGCAGTAGACTTGGGGGAGGATGTGATCCTCTATGCATTTGGGGTTTTTTTCCTAGAAAAAGCCATTTTTCATAGAAATTCCATTTGGGTGTCATTCTCTTTTCTGGGAGTGTTTCCAAAATGTTGAATGGGAGTCTCTAAAGTTCTAGAGACATGCCTACCACCCAATCCCTTGTATATATCTCATACTGTGAACAGTCTCTATTCTACAGGAAAACACAACACAAACACACAATCAAAACTTTTTGTAAGCTGCTCTGTTTTATGCAAAACTTATCTTTTGGTGGGCTTGGGCTCTGGGGGGGTCCTGCCCAACAAGGACACTTTTCTGTGCAAGATCCCTGGTGACTCTCAATTGCAGGGCAGACTATACAGTTGAAGGGCCAAAAGAGGCATATAGGGGAAAACACTGGGAAATATCATTTAGCAGTATTTGAATAAATGTTTTAAGAACAAGCATTTGTTCCTAATTTTACATTTATATATATTTACAAAGCATTTTAAGGAAAAAATAATAGGAGTCAGGAGTCAGTGAGGTTTTTTGTTTTTTTTTTTTCCTTTAGAAGCACTTCATATATTATTTAAATTTGAGTCTTTTCAAAGTATTAGAGGGATTCCTCAATGGTTGTAACCTTACATTTTTAAGGAAGGCTTTTGCCAGTGAAGGGATTTATAATCTGGAGTAGATAACTATGATAATGGACATTCCAGGAAGCAAAAGTAATACTTAAAATGTTTTAAAAGTGGATCAATATTAGACTCAATAATTGAAAATAGCAGTGAATATCAACCATTGGTGAGGCCATACTAATGAACTGCAGTTGAACATCAGCCCTGCCTAAGGGTATTCAGAGTTGATAACATGTTTTTTTCTTGTATGTTTTAACTAATACAACTTAGCATGGCCAGAGCCAGTATTTTTGGTCATCATGCTGGCTGATGAGCATCAGAACTGTTTGTTATCCCATCAGAAGCTAGTCTTTGGAGTCCAAGAAGTTATGAATTGGTCATCCTGGTGATGAGGGACTAGAAGGTAAGCTGATGACAAAGCAGAAGCTGACACCCCACAACGCCTCCCCTCCATGGGATATATGTGACATTCCTCAGGCACTCCTGGCTGCCCTAAAGCTAAGGAAAGGAAAAACAAATAGTTAACTTATAGAGATCACAATCCTGCAAGACAGGAGTCTTAGAACCTACAAGAACAAAGCATTTCTATCAATAACCTAGCTTCCAGAAGGAAATGTAGATAGAATTAAATGTCTTTTGGACCTGCAGCCCATTGACAGATAACTGAAGTGGACAGAGTGTAATGTTCCTCCAGGAAGTTCCCAATTATCTTTTTTTTTTTTGGGAAACACCTTTCAATGGTTTAT
>NC_138381.1:5683776-5722511 GCF_054177405.1 Leptonychotes weddellii | reverse complement strand
TCCGATTTCCCCCGCTTCATTCTTCCCCTCCTGCTACCTTCTTCTTCTTCTTTTTCTTTTCTTAACATATATTGCATTATTTGTTTCAGAGGTACAGATCTGAGATTCAACAGTCTTGCACAATTCACAGCGCTTACCAGAGCACATACCCTCCCCAGTGTCTATCACCCAGTCACCCCATGCCTCCCACCCCACCCCCCACTCCAGCAACCCTCAGTCAATTATCTTAATGTTAATGCCTTGCTAGAGGGAAAACAACCTTAACTTGACAATGGCAAGGCCTCCAGGATCCTGGGAGTCTTCTTTAACATATGAAACATATGAAAATCCTTTTGAAAATCTCCCTTTTCCTTACCTCCCCTAACTCTCAAGTATATAAACAGCTACCCCTCACAACCCCGGTGTAACATGGGTCCTGTCTCCGTGCTTTAATAAGCCATCATTTTGCACCAAAGATGTCTCAAGAATTCTTTCTTTGTTGTTGGCTCCAGATCTCACCCCACGGAACCTCACTTATATTCCAAAACCCCATCACTGGTGTCTTCGGCATTATCTCCTAGACTTGTTCCGGGGTAAGTGATCATTCCTGAAAGCAGAAGAATATTCATTTTTCACTTCTCAAGTTTTTAAAATCTATTTTCACAGGTCTATCATTCTCTTAGACATAGTGTCTCTTACCTAAACTTGTTAACCAACCAAGGACAGAGAGGATAATTTTGAACTTTTAAATAAATTAGGAGGTAATTTGGAACTGGGAATTAGACCTTATAAAAGCAAAATGTTTTATCTCAGATACTATCTCCCTTCCTTCTTATCCAGATTTCAATTTGCAGAGTTTTAAGCCTTCATCACTCCTCGGATCCTCTGTGTTCTTTTATCCCCATTTCTCATCGCGCTGCTGAGCCGCACAGCAGGTGGTTTATGTAGGCTCAAGATCTTTCAAAAGAGCAGTTATCACATTTTTCAACAGCTCAGGTAGTAGGAATTTGCTTTTTTTTCCATAGTGTCTTTTTTTTTTTTTTTTTTGAAAGGCACATTTTGCCAACTGTAAATGGAACTCAAACCCTTGGGAGTTTAAACTCATTTCTAGGTTTGGAATCTACATTACTCAAGTGTGTTTGAAACATGCAAAAATCATTTCCTCTCCAGCTCAGGGATGTCCAAGAGGCCCCAAACCTGAGCCAAACAAGATGAGAGCCAGGAACAGTAAAATATCTTCATATTTTATTTTCTGTTATTCTTCCCGTTGTATTAGACATATGTGGTCCCAAGGCCTTAGATAATTTTCAATACCTTAGAATACATGGTATGGTTTTTTTTAATGATTTTCTTTGAAAAATCCATTTCAAAACCCCACTAAAAGAAAAACAGTTTTTTCATTTTACTTTTGTACCTAAATTCTCTAGAAGGTGCTATTGTTGAATAGCATTTTCTATGTCATCAAGGTTGTTTGGCAATGCTTTAAATTACTATTATTTTCAAAGTTTACACATTTAAATATCCCATTAAATCATCACAAACAAGCAGGTCTTACATGAATACTAGTGGGGCTGCCACCAGAAATCAAGAACCTGCCCTTTCTCAAAGTCACCACTACTCTGATGTTTAACACCAAAGATGAGCTTTTGCCTGTTGTTGAACTTCATATACATGGAGAGCTTGCACTCTTTCTTATCTGATTGGCTTCATCCCACACTGGGTTGGTGAGACCCATCCATGTATTGCTTTTTGTTACCATTTGCCTGTTCTCACTGTTCTATAGTTCAAATTGACAGGATGTCTTCCAAATTGATTTGTAGATCTGATGAAATTTCATTTAAAATCCAAAGAAGGTTTTTGGAAATTAATAACTTCATTCCAAAAAAATAAGCAATCTTGAGAAAGAAGAATAAATTTGGAAAACTTACAGTATTTCTTTTTTTTTTAAGATTTTATTTATTTATTTGACAGAGAGAGAGATAGCGAGAGCAGGAACACAAGCAGTGGGAGTGGGAGAGGGAGAAGCAGGCTTCCTGCTGAGCAGGGAGCCCGTTGTGGGACTCGATCCCAGGACCCTGGGATCATGACCTGAGCCGAAGGCAGACGCTTAACGACTGAGCCACCCAGGCGCCCACTTACAGTATTTCAACACTTATGATAAAGCTATAGTATTTTTGAATATATGGAAATAGTGCAAAGCCAGAAAGAGAAAATGAACATTACAGAGTGACCAAAAAATAGTCCTCCAATTTTTGCCTAAGAAGACATTGTAGTCTGGTAAAATAAAAAACATTTTGGAAGAAATATGCTCGTGATTTTTGGTAGGTAAATATTAACAATCCTTAACATGTGCAGTAATGCCCTTGGATTTCTTTTCCCTTATGTGATTTTTTGAATGAGCAACAAATTATTGGATCATAAATGTTTCCTTGAATCTTTTAAGTCTATTAAAATCTTAGAGAAATCTGAGGTGAATTTCTTGTTTTACTCCATCCTTTTTATGTTTGAAAGCCTAGATGATTTTTTTTTTTTTATTCCTGGATTCAAAAATTCACAATAATGCTTGAAGACACCTGGAAAAAATTATCAAGGGTAATTCTTAGTTTACAGGTTTAAAAAGTCCCCCCAAAATACAAAAGTAAACATTTGAGAGAAAAGTAAGTCAAGACAACTAAAAGAAGGACAGTAAATTATTCTACCACAGTACAATGTTTACAAATTAGAAGAGTCTAAAATATTTGATTGATGAAAAGACTTTCAAATTAAATCAAAATGTGAAATAAAACAAGCCATGACACAACCAAACCCAAAGCAGAGTTGAGAACGACTGGGCACAGAGAAGGATCAGTATGACATCTGTCACACAACTGGGGACTGCGCACACAGAAGCTCCTCACACTGTCTCTCTCTTGCCCTTGCCCACCGCCTTCTGAGGACAGGCAACCTTCCCACAGAGAGGACACATAGTGATCATGAGGGACTCCTTACAAAGAAGAAATGAAAGAACCATCTTAACCTCTGGAGCTTTCCAGAAAGATGTTTCATGACTCATTATAGAACTTTTATCTGAATCCAATTAAGACTTATTTGCATCTATTTATATCTGTAGGACATCTCAGGGAAATGTTAGTACTTCTTCCAATCGTTCTTCTGATGTCTACCTAAACTGACAATTTCTAAGCCTCAAAGTGTAATTTCTCCTCATTGTAATCAAGACTTTTTTGTTGTTACTATGTTTCCAATGCTGCTGTCTTCTAAGGTATGATCCTCACAAATTGATCCCTTTAAGTTACATGCAATTTTATTTTTCGTTTCTCACTCTGCCTTTTGCAGAGTGCCCTGTAAATGTAATCACACAGCCTTTTCAGACTGACTTACTGTTTATTATTGCTGAAGAGTGTTAATAACAATACAATATTATTGAAGAGTGTTGCACCCATTCACCTCGCGAAGAACATCTTGGTTGCTTCCAGCTTTTGCCAATTATGGATGAAACTATCATAAACATTTGCACATAGGTTTTTGTGGACGTATGTTTTTAAACCAGTTGGCCAAGTGCTTAGGACACGGTATGCCATGGCTGGGGTTAGTTTAGTATGGAACTGCCAAATTCTTTCCAAGTTCCCATAACAGTCTGTATTCCTACCAGTAGTGCGTGAAAATTGCTGTTCCTTTACATCTCACAATCAAGTGGTACTGTCAGTTTTTGGATTTGGGTCATTCTGATGTGTATGTAGTGGTACTTCGGTGAGGTCATTTGCCTTTCCCTCATGACAAATGAAATCGAGTATCTATTCATGTACTCTCTGTCATCTGTGTATCTTCTCTGGTGAAATTCCTGTTGAGATCTTTGGCCCTTTTTTCAATTGGGTTGTTTGTTGTTTATTGTTGAGTTTTAAGTGTTCTTAGTATGTTTCTGGTACAAGTACTTTTCAGATGTGTTTTGACAGAGTTCTCCCAGTCTGTGCCTTATCTTTTCATTCTCTCAAGAGGGTCTTTCAGAGAGCAGAGATTTTTAACTTTAATACCTTCCAAATAATATTCTTTTTCTTTCATGTAGCATGCTTTTTGCATTGTATCCAAAAATGAATCACCAATCCCAAGTCCACATACATTTTCTCCTTGAAGTGGTATTATTTTACATGTTACACTTAGATATAGATCTGCTTTGAGTCACTTTTTGTGGAAGATATGAGGTCTGTGACTAGACTTTTTTTGCATATGGATATCCAATTGTTCTAACACTGTTTTTTGAAAAGACTATCCTTTCTCTATTGAGTATGCTTTGTCAAAAAGCAGTTGACTATATTTGTGTGGATTTATTTCTGGGCTCTCTGTTCTGTCTCAATGATCTATGTACTATTCTTTTGCCAATACCATGCTGTGTGATTACTGTAGCTTTATAATAAGTCTTGGAATCAGATAGCTTAAGCCCTCCAACTTTGTTCACTTTTAATGTTTGTACTGTCTATTCTAGGTTTTTGCCTTTCCATGGACATTTTAGATTCAGGTTGCCAATATCTACAAACAGTTTACTGGGATTTTAATAGGGTTGTGTCATAGTTACCTGTTTATAAGGATGCGTGTAATAAATCTTTTCTGGAATTTATTGCCAAAGTGAAGTTTACTTCTCTTCAGGACACGGAATGTTTTTCAGTGAAATCCATCTAAGCCTGGACGTTTCTCGTTTTAATATTGACATCAAGAAAACAAAGAAATAAATCATATTTAGAAGTCACTCTGGTTATTTATTTTTTGTACTGTTTTCAATGAGCTTTTTATTTTAACATCCAGACCTGCATATATATGTGTGTACACATATATATACACATACATATACATATTTATATATATATATTCATATATATTCCAGCCCTATCCTATTAGTGGTAAATATAAGTTATAATTAAGATTAGAAATAAATTAAACATAAATATACAAATAGAATAAAGTAAAAATTTAAATAAAAATATCAACAAAATGTTATTACATTTTGTTTTGGTGAAATTTTTATAGACAGTTGTCTTCTATGTTAAATATAATAGTTGTTTTTTCATATATGTTGTCTTACTTTTATTTCAAGAGATTCTTTAATAGAATTGGAGACTATCCTACATGTAAATGCAAGGTCCTTATGACCTACCAAAGAGGAGAATATGGGCAGGATCTTTTGTTATGGTGTTTTTGGTTAGTGAATATTCCAAAGGTTTATTGGAGCTAGAATTCAAATTTATCATCTTAGAAAAATATATTTGGAAATGCACTGAAGCATGACCAGTGGAAAAAGACAACAGGGCCTACTTTTACTTAGATTGTGTTAGTAGTTGAACATTTGCAGAACAGAGAATTTGAAGATGTATTAACAACACTGTACAGTGATATTTCCTCAGATTCTGCACAAAATCAACACAGTGGTTTCTCCTGTAACTCAGTGATGGAAAGAAGGAACAGTATTTTTTAATGGTTAAACTATGTCATCTGGTTTACCTTTTGTAGTTTGTGAAAAATATATTTTACATAATGCTGGCTCTTTCCTTTGCACGTAAATAGCACTTTTCATCAATTCCCTTGGGCAAGAACAAACAACTAACTTTGAAAAAGAAGTATGCTGAAGAGATATCATGTATTTAATAGAGTAGTAGACCTGAGACTAGAACCCAAAAATCTTGTAAAGTTTCTGCATTCGTAAAATATACTATATTTTTTTCTTATTATTCAAAATGTATCTGGGGCCTATTGAAAACTAAAATAATATTTCCAGAAATAAGACGATCTCCATAAGCCATTTGTAAATTCAAAATGTCACCCACACATTATTGCTAGAGATTTTACCTCACCTCCTATTTCGTTAGTGAACTCGTAACTATCCTTTAAAACCTACACCAAATGGCAAACCCTTTGTGAAGTGTTCTTGGCTAATTCTGAGTACATTGGAATTCTAGGATGGCACACTTTTAAATACACACTTACGCATTGGTATTTATCACTACACCCTGAGCAAATTGATAAAAGTATAAATATGGCCAGCATCTCTTTTTTTTTTTTTTTACCTGAAATAAGCATACTACTTGACACTAATAGACAGAGAATCTTTACAGTACTGTGAATCTTTACTTACTGTGATTTTTACAAGATCCTTTTGGGGGGGGAACAGAGGGGTTCCACATCTGAAAACTGGCTCATGATTCATGAATTGAACAATGGAGCATGACTTCTTGATAAGGTGACCACCTGAAGTCTCCTCCATTCTTGCCTTAATTTGATTATAGACGTTAAGTAGCATCTCTACTGGCTGCCTCTAATAATGCCATATCCTATGAACCATCTCCACGACTCTTAGTGGGCCATGTCCCTTGGCTGCTTTTCTGACCTTGCTACATGTTGCAAGTAATTATGGGCCATCGGCTTCTGGCAGTTAAACCCCACCACATGGTCTCTATTGTCTTGGGCCCCCATTATCCTTATTACTATGTTAACACTGACCAGACCAATGGGGAACGCATGGATGAAAATTGCCCATTGAAAAATTGCCTATTGTCCATTTTCCTTCATGGCTGGAAAGGGCTCAGGTTTACCATTCTCCTCTGGTCAGTCATTAACTGGGGACAGCACAGGGAATGTGTGGCCTTGGTGGGAACACAGCCATAGATCTCAAAGGTCCAACAGTTGAAGGCTGGTGGCTCACTGCACTACTCAGAACACCTCCCCCACCCCCACCATCTTGTTCTTTAACAGAGAAATATATGTCAGCATAACTGATCTATAGTCCTTAAGCCCACTTGTATCTGCATGTATCCTTTTCTCTTCCACTCCTATTACAGTATTAATAAGTGTGTTCTTACTCTCTAAAGACATTTTTTTGTTGTTGTTACTTATGTTTCAGAAACAAACATCCTCCACCATTTTGAGAAAATTATATTACTGATTATACACTTCATTGCTATTTCTCTCCTCCTGGATGATAAGCCTCATGGTGGCGGAAGTGTCTGTTTGTTTACTGAAGTATCCCAGATGCCTAGAATATTGCTTGGAATATAGTAGGTGATCTGTAATTACTGATTAAATGAATGAATACTTACATTCATCTTCACCCTGTGGCTTTTAAATGTTTAAATCCCTGCCATCTTGGAAAAATAAATTCTTTCTCCATACTCGGTATCTTATATTCATCTACTTTATCTTTCTTTACACTATTTGATAGGCAGATTTCTAAATAGAGCTGATGAAGCTGTTTTTACTCCCAAACTTGCCATTCATTCCTTAATCCTTCCCCATCTAGTAAACACATCATTTTGAAAATATCTTTTTCATAAGATCTTTAATGACCTCTGTGCACCTGCTTTTAATATCATCTGTCAGTCCCTGAAATTTGCTATCTCAGCATTTCACACTACTTATCACACCCTCTCCCTCGAGAGGTCTCTCCTTGGCTTCTTTGAAGCTATGCTCTCTTGGTCTCTTTCTGCTATGCCAACTTCTCTCTGTCTCCCTTAGGATCTTTCTTCTCACCCATTCCCTAAATTTTATACTTGAATTAAATCTGACATCTCACTTTTTTTGCTCCCCGCATCCTCTCTATGTAATATTTTGCACGCACATGCTTTTGATCACAACATAGAGATGTTGACAACACCTACATTTGACTCTTTAACATAACTTTTCATCTTCAGAACAAATTCATGTTTCTAGCTATTAACTTGAATCTTCACTTAGATAACTCATAGACAATTCACATTAAACATGTCTAAACCAAACTTGTGATTGTTCCCTACGTTAGAGAGATTTCCCTATTTGAATGCATGGGAGAGGCCTATATCCAATTGCACAAACAAGAAATGGAGTCTTCCTTGATATTTTACTTTTTTCTCTCTTATATGCAATTACCCTAATGTCCTGCAAATTTTACTGCTAAATGCATCCCAATTAAATATTTTCTACATCATTATCCCCTTTTTCTTAGCTCATCCAATCCCTTCTATCTCCATTACTACAATAGTTTATTTGGTCATAACACATCCACTTTTTGCTATTTCCAAATCCTTTCTACACATTAAACTAGTGTAGATTTTTCTTTCAGCACAAATCTGATCATGCCCTTCACTAGTTCACTCTTCACTGTATCATCTCAGTTACTTTAAAATGATTATTGTCATTTTTTTAAAGTAAGCTCTACGCCCAGGGTGGAGCCCAATGTGGGGCTTGAACTTACAATCATGAGATTAAGACCTGAGCTAAAATGAAGAGTTGGACACTTAACAAATTGAGCCACCCAGGCGCCCCCTGATTACTGTCATTTTTAACATAAATAATGGCCCTTAAATTTCTTTATTCTAGTTACTCCTCCAGCCTTATAGAATATTTCAGGAAGATTCGTGAAAGAAATAAAAGTGAATGAAGGAACCCAATCTGGGCAATATGAATAAACTAAATATACAAATAACAATAACAAGTTGTGACCCCTGATTTTCAGAATCCACATAAATCGGGACCATATCTCTTTCATAATTTTTTTTTTTTTGACAGAGACTGCGTGGGCATGTGCAGTGGTGGGGAGGGGAAGAGAGAGAGGGAGAGAGAATCTTAAGCAGGCTCCATGCCCAGCACAGAGCCTGATGTGGGGTTTAATCTCATGACCCAGAGATCATTACCTGAGCCAAAATCAAGAATCAAACACTTAACCAACCGACTGAGCCACCCAGGCACTCCCATAATTATAAATCTTAAGTATAGCATAGTGGCTAAGATTTAGTAAAATATTCAATAAATGTACATTATCCACATGTAAAGGCATAAAAATGTACACAAATTAGATAATCTTAATATATGACCTATCTTCTTAAAAACATCTATTATTCTATTTGTGTATCTCCCAAGGAACTCTACTAGTTTAAGGATACAATAAAATTTCACTTGTTCAAGGAATTCATATATAAGTGAAACTAAAACAGAATCTGAATTTGCCAAATCATTTAAGTAGTTTCTCGGGGGAGATACAGTTTTATGACTGTTGAAGAAACAAATCTTAACTGTCACAGAGATATTTTATAAAATGTTTAGAAAATTGGGGAAAAAAAATCTTCCTGTCAGTATAAAAACATATGTGATGTATTCTTCTCTATAACCATCAATAAAAAAGAAAACTTTTTAACATCTTTGCACTGAACATTTACATTTCACATTGTGAATCAATCAATACATTCGTAGATTTGTATTTAAAAACCAATTAAGCAGTTATTATTAATTGTCTGCAAACTGAATATAAACCTTGAGCTTTTGATGAGAAATTTGAATTTATACAAGCCATGCACAAACCCCTCTATCAATTCCATGAAAACTGAACCACTCGTTATAATAGCAGAGATGAGGGTTCCAGGGCAGGTAGCGTACATGCTGACAACCTCAACTTGTGGCTACTAGAGGGATTTGAGTCATTGCTATTTCTTAGGCTTCAAGAAAAGAAAAACAGAAAGTCAATGGATGGTAGTCTGGTCTTTACGGAGATGTCATATCATTCTTGTTTGCATGTCATTGGTCCAGTTATTTACATGGTCTTCCCTAATGTATAGAAAGCTGAGAAATATAAGACTGAATGAGTAATGAGCAAATTGAAATGAGTAGATATCAAACAATTGTAATAAATTTGCATTATGGTGAGCAGAAATAATAGAATGACAGAAAGTAAACAACATCGTCTTGAGAAGAATTTATTGTTGAGCTTCTCAGCTTTTTGGCTAAGATCAAGTGAGAGGAATTTATTGTTGAGATTGATTTTATTTCACTTTCTTTTAAATAAGTAAGACTCCAGAAAGATTATGGTTTGATAGATAGTGGCTGGAGAAATGATCCAAAAGAGAGAAAAAGTTTGATGTTATAAGACATAGATAGAATAACAATATGTGAACAGGACAATGAAGGGTTCTGAATGAAACCAGCTCTGACTAGAAGAATTGAGAATAGTTGCCTATTGTAATAGGAGAAAAGGGATGCTTGATGATGAAGGGGGCTTTGTACATTTAATGATGGGATAGCAAGGGGGTCCTACTTATCATAAAGTATGAATTTACCTATGTTGGTATCAACTTCTGCCTTGGGCTACGGGCAATCACAAATCCTTGCTGGATGGAAACGTCTTCTATTTATTCCTCCAGGGTTACCACACAGTAGGAGAATATCAATATGAATTTCTAGTTGATCATCAGGAAACACCTAGGAAATAGGCCTACAGTGTGTGAAAGTCAACAGAAAGAAAAAACAATATACTTTGATTGTAGAACATACCAAGGATAACAGAAATGGAATTTCTTTTTCCTCTTTTTTTTTTTAAGATTTATGAGAGAATGCAGGTGGGTGAGGGGCAGAGGGAGAAGGAGAAAGAGAATCTCAAGCAGACTCCCCACTGAGTGTGGAGCCCAACTCCCGGCTCCATCTCACGACACTGAGATCATGACCTGAGCCAAAATCAAGAGCTGGAGGCTTGACCAACTGAGCCACCAAGGTGCCCCTAGAAATGGAATTTCTTAAATATAAATTATAAAATAACTACATGTTAACATTTTATAAAATATTGAAAACAACAACAAAAAAGAAAACAAGACATTAAGAAAATGGTCATATATATCTCACACACAGAGATGCTTGTCATAGGTATTGCTACTCCTTCTCATTTCTGATTTTTCTTCTGGAAAACCTGCTTAACTGAGATTTTGCTTGATTTAAAGTCTCTACTATATCCTTAGTAGTGAAAATACAGGGAACTCTTTGTTTTTCCTCTTTTTTTCATAATATACACAAATCTGGCTCTTCTTATCCCTAAAATCAAAATTTTCTACATATGTATGACTTTCTCAGCCAAAAGTAAAAAAAAAAAAAAAAAAATGGATGTGCATTCTGCTCTTTTGTCCTTTTAATCCCCTCCCCATGGATCTTAGCAGTAAAGATCTGTAAAATTTCTAAAGGACTTGGCACTCTAAGTTAATGAAGATAAAAATGATCAAATATTTTTAACTAAAAACAGAAAAATGGAAACCATACATAAATGGGAAGAATGAAAGGAAAGCAAAAGTACTATCTATCTTATCATGGAGTACATCCTTGAAGACATTAACATACTTGAGTATAGAGAAAGAAAACATGAATGTTTTAAATAACCACATAAATAGGTAATTGTTACATTATGAAAAAATCATTTTAGTTTAGTAGTCCTGTATTTCAAAATTATTTTTTGTAAAATTAGTATTTCTTAAATTCTGATGGTCTCTGAGTTAACTATAATATAGTTTCCTTTGTCAAACTATCCTTTGATAAATTGGCATAGCAACAATACTCTTTCAAGAGCCTATTCCAAAACCTTAATTTGAGCATGAAACCTGATATTAGTAATCCTGTTCTGTACAGAATAAACCTTAAAACCACAGAGTATCAATTGCGTCTGGTCTATTGCAATCTTAGAGCCAACCTTAAATCTACTGAAATCATTATCAAAATATAGGGATAAATATATTCATATTGTAGTATAATGGTTTCTGAGTTAACTTGAGCTATCTGGGACTAATTTACATGACTCTTAGTTTCCTTATATATTTCAAACAAACAGGATGCATTTTTATTGAGATAGCATGGACAAAATAGGTGCATATGGTAATATCTCTGGAGCTCTACTCCTGGTCACAAAATAGGAGATTCACATGATTCCTCTTTTTCTTCTGCCTGGATATAGAGAGTGATAAATTATGGTGTTACTAATCCATCTTCTGCTATTACTTGATTATGCTTGGCACATATTTTCAATTATGGTAAAAAATGGTATAAATCTGATTCTAACAAAATATCATCTGAACAATGAAATCTGAAGAACAATGGGCCAACTTTAGGTAACACATACATCCCTTCAACCAGACTGCCCCATACCACCACCATGTTCCTGTCCTTCAAAAAAAGCAAGTCCTTCTTGATGGACCCATTTCTCCTGATGCATATAAGTGTATATATATGTATGTGTGTGTATATATATACATACATATATGTATGTATGTGTGTGTGTATATATATATATACATATATATATAAATTATAAGCATATAAATATAAAAGAAAAAGAGTTCGGTAATATAGATCAAGACATTTCTCTGTTCACAGACAAATAGCACAAATTTATATCCTACCGCTGTACTCTATACCTAATTGAAAACAGTTTTTTCAATTTTTCCTCATAGATAGAATATAGTTTTAACTTCTTAAAAGTAAATCTACATACTTTGGCTGAAACCTGTTTTACTATCTTTATTTGCTGAGAGGAATGGCTAAAAGAGCTTGACAGATAAGTAAATATATTTTTAATCTATTGTAGACCCTTGAATCTAAGGAAATAATTACCTCCTTAAATAGAATCACTTACACTTTCTTCCTAGATGACTTCGAAAAACTCTTCTTTCTTTGTGTTTATTATTGCTAAAGATTAGCTGCTATTTGTTTATATGACAATGTTTAATTCAGGAATATTGAAAAGTAAAATAAAACTCAATAATTTATAGAAAAGTGCTGCACAGCTGGAAAATGTCATTATTATTCTCCTTTGCAAAACAGTATTTTCATGTTTCCTACTGATATGTGATTATTGTTGCATCTGAAATGCTGACCGACCATTTAATAGCATATAATGGGATGCTGTAAGCTTAGTAACTGGAGCTAAATATGTATAGACTGCTACTCATTACTAAGAAATAGTGTGCTTAGGAGTAGGCTCCAAACGAAGAAAGAATCAAGAATATCTAGACCAAAGTAGGGGAAAAAAACAACAACAATAAGATGCTTAATTTCCTTTTCCCAATTGCCAAAAAAGACTATTCTTGATGAAAAATAAGACATGATACTACCTGTCATAAAATTATAGCACATTAAAAATGTAAACCTCATGCTTCTAGAAATCAAGTTATATATCATGTAATGTATATTATATATTTAATATATTTTTATATTTAATATAAATTATACATTATAATTATACTTATCACTTATATTTTGTATGTTATACTGATATATATTTTATATTCAATATATAATATATACTATATATACCTTTCCTTAGGTGACAATCCTAGATTAGCATTCAAAAATATGCACTTTTTGCACTACTATGAATGGCTATAGTGTCAGGCAGATTCACGTGGAATTACAGGTCTCACCCAACAAAAAAATTTACTAACAATGCTAAGGAGTAGTGAAAAATTATACCCTGACTCTTCCAATTGTAGCTTCGTAAAGTCCCTTCCTTTAGAGTGATGAGATAAAAATGCATGTAGTAGAGATTGGTACAAGAAAATCATTTAAATTTAAAGTATTTCTGTTTTTATAACTTGGTAGTTACATAGCTACAAATTCTACGTGATTTATGTCCACTCCTGACAGTTATATCCCATAAATCCATAAATTTCAAATTTGGTTTCTAATAACCAATCTAGAGTGGACAAGAATATCTTCCTACATAAAAGCTAAGTACAGAGCAGTGCCTACAATCTTCAGAGTTTTATTCCAGCAAGTCATTTCCAATAGCATGTTTCTAGGACATCTGATGAGGGGCAAGAAGGCCACAGGCCACAGATAAATCTGAAGAATCAGGGGGCACCTTACAAACCCACTGCTAACTCTTCCCTGCCCATGTTCAAGGTAAATTATATGGTCAGGGAACTTCATGTTGAATAAACAAATGTGGCTATTTGAGACATTAAACCTAAGTTTCCACTAATTGCAGAAAATGCAGGAAGTTATTCAGAAACCCACTCTGAGTGCATAAAAAATACTGAACACATATTCGTGTATAGTAACAAGTTATGTATACCTCTATCATTTAGTCATTTTTAAATTTAGAAGCTGTAAATGAAATAAATGTACATCAGTTTGAAATATAACTCTTGCAGAGAGAAAATTCTTGTAGATGGAACAGATAGAAAATTATAATTTCCAATTTTAATTAATTTTACAGGAACACTTTCAATTCTTTTTTTTTTTTTAGATTTTATTTATTTATTTGAGAGAGAGAGAGAGCATGTGCACCTGTAATTGATGGGAGGGGCAGAGGGAGAGGGAAAGGTAGAAGCAGACTCCCCACTGAATGCAGAGCCCGATGTGGACTTCAATCTCAGGACCTTGAGATCATGACCTGAGCTGAAACCGAGAGTGAGTCATTTAACCAACTGAGCTACCCAGGTACCCCAGGAACACTTTCAATTCTGTACAAGTGTTATTTCCTTTCCTCAACTTTTTCTTAGCTGCACACCTCTTAATCCGATCTTCACAGCATTCCTTTTAATTATGTTAATTTAATCAACAATATTACTATGATTTTTTGTTTTCTGGGAGTTGATGCTATCTCAGTTAACTTTGCAGATACCTGCTTGTAACCCTTTGAGTTCATCCTCCACAGCTTTTCATACCTTGGTAGTGCTTTCCTTTTCAGCACTGAGTAATAGTCCACTGTCTGGATGTACAGTTTTTTTATCCATTCACCCACTGAAGGATATCTTGGTTGCTTCCAGCTTTTGGGAATTATAAATAAAGCTGCTATAAAATCCATGTGCAGGTTTTCATATGGATGTAAGCTTTCAACTCCGTTGAGTAAAAACCAAGAATCATGATTGCTGGATTGTGGTAAATGTATGTTGAGTATGTAAGAAACTATCTAACTGTTTTCCAAAGGGACTGTACCATTTTGCATTCCTGCCAGCAATGAATGAGAGTTTCTGTTGCTCCATATCTTCGCCAGCATTTGGTGTTGTCAGTGTTCCAGATTTGGGGCCATTCTAATAAGTATGTGGTAGTATACTTTTTATTAGACCATGTTGATATGTACTACCAAGTAAACTACCAGAAAAGTTTTGTCTTATATTCCCTCTAGAAGAATGCATGGTCTATATCTTTATGAAATATAGAAATTCAATAATTAAAAATATAACATGTTACATTACTTCAGGTATCTTTGAATAGTAATGAGTTCAACTAAGTTCTGATTTCATATGGGAAATAATGTCAGTTTCTAAACATTACCCCTTTTTTATTTGTAAAAACCAAAACCACTTACATAAGTGTGTTAGACATGGTTCTCCAGAAAAGAACCAATGGGTTACACACATGTGTGTGCACATACACACACATACACGCACTGATTTGTTGTAAGTAATTGGGTCATGGGATTATGGAGGCTGAGAACTCCAAAATCTGCAGTTCGAGTCCAAAGGCTGTCTGCTGGCAGAATTCCCTCTTGCTGGGGGGAGGTCAGGCTTTTATTCTATTTAAGCCTTCATCTCAGAGGTTGAGGTTTAGCCATGTTAGGGACAACCATCTACTGCACCCAAAGTTCACCCATTTTAATTTTTATCTCATCTAAAAATACCCTCACACAAACATCCAAAACAGTATTTGACCACATAGCTGGACACCACTGCCCAGTCACACGGACACATAAAATTAATCATCACAATGATATAACATGAGAGTTCTAGCATTTCATTTTATTTCACTATTTGCATTACTAGTCACTTTTGTGTCCAGAGTTGTTCAAAAAACAAATAAATGAGAACTAACTTTCAATCACTGAAAAATAAAATGCATTTTTTACATAAAATATACGGTAATAGTGCCACTGATAATTTTCATCTTTAAAAGACTCAGAAAAGAGTACTGCTTTTTTCCAAAGTTGCAATAAACACTGTAATGTTTCGTTGATTCTGTTATCCTATACTGACCAATTGAAACCAAAAATTAACTTATGAAAAGTAGTTTCAGGAAGTATGTTTCTTTGGAAAATTTTGAACATGAAACGAATTTTGATCTGCACATTTTTTCTCCTTTCCATTTTCCATTTCAAAAGTTTCAGAAGCTTTTTCATGTTCCATCCCCATACTAGGCAGCCTCAGATGTGTTTCATTTCAGAATTGTGAGGATCTTTGAGTCCCATTATTCAAAGTAAAATGGAATGAATTGGAGAGTTATCAACCAACATGAAGTGTTCCTTTTTCGGAGGCAAACCTAGGATGACTTTAAAAAAATATTCAGAGAAGACCCAAATGTCATGATTCCTCCTAGGCGCGGGATCACGTCCTGTAAATTTGAGCCTTTGGCTGTGGAGGGCTCTCCCACAGAGTGCCCTGAGTTGGCTTGCATTGTGTAAGTGGTGGTAAAAATTTCACATCAATCCTGCCTCTTCTCTTCCATCAAGATGCATCTGTCATGACAGACAAGGCGACCAAGAAAACTCAATAAACTAACCTGCAGCAAAGTGTTACTTGTTATTATGCATCCTATGTATTTATTCACTTTTAACTGTGACAACACTTTGATATGAAACAATGCCTCTCAATGGAACAATAGGTGTCAGGCTATTCAAGGAGGAATCTGTCGCCTTTGCTGATATACAATGACAGTAGAGCTTTTTAGATATGTGCAGGGAAGCCACGGTTTAGGGGCTCCACACTGAAAATCAGATGGTCTAGATGTATAATGGTATGTTGAAGACAGGCAGGGCTCTAAGGAAATTTTCATGGAGAGAGAGATTTTCCTGGAGGTCTGTTGTAGGGCACCTATGGAATAAGATTCAAGAGACTAGGTTAGAAGTATGGTAGTTTGTACCAGGTTTAGCCCCGCATATGGAGCAGCTGCACAAAATGGGAGGAACTCAACCTCTATGAGTTTCTGTGGCATGCAGAAAAACAAGATACTGAGCATCTTTTCATATACCTGTTGGCTACTGTACATTTTCTTTGGAGATATAGCCATTCAATTCCTGGCCAATAGATATATAAAAAGATAGTCAGCATCCAGTAATCATCAGGAAGACACAAATCAAAACTGCAGTGATCTATAACCTTGTTAGAACAGCTATTACCTAAAAGACAAAAGATAATGATTATTAGCAAAGATGTAGAGAAAAGAGAACTCTTGTGATAATATAAATTGATACAGCCACTATGGAAAACAGTATGGAGTTTCCTTAAAATATTAAAAATAGATATACAAAATGATCCAGGAATCCTACTTCTGGGGACATATCCAAAAGAATTGAAATCAGGATCTCAAAGAGATATTTTCACTCTCATGTTCATTGCAGCATTATTAACAATAGCAGACATGGCAACAACTTAAGTGTCCGTCTATCTATCGATCTATCTATCTATCTATCATTTATCTATCACCTACCTCTTAAATGTATATATGTATATATGCCTTAAAAATGAATATTATTCAGCCTTATAAGGAAATTCTGCCATTTGTAACAACATGGATGAACCTGGAGGACATTATGCTAAGTGAAATAAGCCAGACAGAGAAAGACAAATACTACATGATATCACTTATATGAGGAATCCAAAATAGTCAAATCTCATGAGTAGAAAAGTGACTTCCAGGGCCCAGGGGGACAGGGTGATGAGGAGATTTTCAATGGTTATAAAGCTGCAGTTATGCAAGATGAATAAATTCTAGAGATCTTCTGTAAACATAGTGCCTATAGTTAACAATACTGTACCTTACAAATTTTTTTAAGATAGTAGATACCATATTATTTAATTATAATCAAAAGCCATATAGATAGATGGATAGATAGATTATTGAGAGAGAGAAAGAGAAAGAAATGTAAAGTCGTGGGAGAAGGGAGTGTTCTCCCTATGTTTAATGAAAGAAAATATCACTGTGATGTTCATAGTACTGAAAGGAATATACTGATTTGACCATAATAATAATTATTTTAATAAAATAGTAGCTAGCATATAGCAAATGGCTATTATATAATGATCACTGTGTTAAGAGCTTTCCCTACATGTACATGTCACAGGAAGCCCATAGCAGGTACTGAGCATTGTTCCTCCAGGGAAAATCAGCTCCCTCAAACCCCTTGCTTCCCTGGTAAGCAAGCTTCAATTTCTTCAGGTAGCAAAAGAGGATCCTTTGATTCCAGGAAGGGTGTCTAGCTTCTAGCTTAGCATGGTTGGACTGAGCCCAGCATGGAGACTTATTCCCATTGATCCAGCTAAGTGTTGAGCATGTGACCAACTTCAGCTACAAAAGATATAACGGGAACTCTGATGATTCACGGACCAAAGGGCACGGGTTCTTCGTGTCTCTCTATTCTGACACTGGCTTCATGCTCAGGTTGGTAGTGAGATGGTGTGACAGTTACTGATCACATTCAGACATGACTGAGCCTCTTTTCCTAGGATAGAAATAGATCACTCCTCATGTATTTTAAAAATGCGAAGTTTTGGTCTATTAGACATCTATGATATTCAAAAACTATTATTAAAGGTTATTTTTTTCTTAGAACTCTATACCCCACATGATTAGAAAGTCTATCTCTAGGGGCGCCTGGGTGGCTCAGTCGTTAAGCGTCTGCCTTCGGCTCAGGTCGTGGTCCGGGACCCTGGGATCGAGCCCCGCATTGGGCTCCCTGCTCCGCAGGGAGGCCTGCTTCTCCCTCTCCTACTCCCCCTGCTTGTGTTCCCTCTCTGGCTATGTCTCTCTCTGTCAAAAAAATAAATAAAATCTTTAAAAAAAAAAAAAAAGAAACTCTATCTCTATATTTAAAATTTAGCTTATGTTCCCAGTGAAGTTTCTTATATATATATAGAGAGAGAGACTTCTCATCTAGTGAACTCTTGTGTTTATTATTCCACAAATGGTATTTTCCATTAAGACACTTAGAATCTTAAATTTTGATCAATAATGAAACTGAATATCAAATAAAGTTCTTATTGGTTTTACCTTGTTTCATCTTTTATTCTTTCGAGTGCCTGCAGAACTATCTTTTTTGTCTAATTATGATGAACTCACACTGACCTGAGGCTGCATCTGCTATTGGCCATTTTAGATGTGCAATTCAAGGCAAACTATGTATCTGAGCTTTGGATTCTTCATATGTAAAATGAGTTGTTGGGATGAACAAATGAGGTAAAGCATATAGAGCATAGAAGAACATCTAGGAAACTTAGCTATTTTTTGTGTAGTGTAAAAATTCCTTCAACAGAAAGCATGCCTATAAGTTTTGTCTTGTGCAGTGTCCAACACATTGCTATCATTTATTAATGTGATATTATAATAACCTCTTGTGTTATTATGACATATTTCAGTGTCAGCCACAGTATTGTTGTTATATAAGGTAAAGCAATAAACTTACATAACTACAGTTTCAAATTTCTTTAATAATAACACGTTTCCTCTTCATTGAAATGAAAATACCCAGAGCTCCTTGGCCATCAATGCTAAAAGTAGACCCTGCTTTATTTTTCCATTACTTTACAAATAATGTCTACTTACCACATACTATCTTATAGTATACATTCTTTTGTAGATAATCAGTGAATTTCAATGAGAATTTTAATAAGTCCTAAGTATTGCATTAGATTTGCTTATGCCGGGTGTTTATCATGCCCCATGAAAGGTCTGGGAAGAAAAAAGATTATTTACTGTATTTCAGAGTTTGAGACATATTGTGAATTAGATTCATTATTGCTGTTTGTACATGCAGTGTTTTTATATTAACATTATTTAACCCTTTTGTAGACAATTTCTAATTTGTCCTAATCAGCTAGGGATCCTAAGAGTTTGATACCTTCCTGAATTACCAATTTAGTAGGAAAAAAATGTGATTGAAATAATCATGCAATACAATATCATAAAAAGTATGTTCAGACAACTTTATAAATGCATGCTATTTTGAATTTTAGTATTAGCATTATTTTTCTGCAGTTGAGTCTTATAGTAAATATCATTCAACATATATTATAGTATTATTGAAGGGATTGCAACAATGTGCCCCCATAAATATTGTGCTACATAAATGTGGAAAGAGCATAATTTATCTCTGAGAAATATGGGCTTGTTAACATGGCAAAATGAGAAGAAACAAAATACTGGAGTGCTCACATAAAAATGGAAACTAATATTTATTTGCATAAATTTTTAAATGCATATTATTTAAATAGACATAACAACTTATAAATGAAGATTAACAAGTTACTCATCAACCAGATTATTGTTATGTTGCTAAAGAAAAATATATAGAACTCTAAGAAAAGTCAGTTACAAAAGCAACAATGGATTTTAAGCTTGCATGAGCAGTAGGAAAATCAAGAGAGAGAATAACAGAGAAAAGAACAGAGTAAAGAAAACTAAATTGGACTGAATTTCTCTTTTAAAGGGTTATTATGTGAACCAAACACAGCTTTGTGGTATCGTTCGGGACAAAAATTTATCTCTGTGTGTAATACATCTTAACCATAAGCATATAGTGTTAGCGTAAGCTGAAGTTGACCTTCTAAGTTGTCTGCTTTTGCTCTTCTTTTGCTGACATTGGTACAGAGTTGAAAAAGACTAGAGCCTTGGCAAGGAATCTAAGAAACATGGCCAACGTTACTAGATTTGATTTAAGAACTCTGCAGTGCCTTTTGTTTCGACGTCTAATGAAGACATTTGTACTGAGGTTAATGTTGAGACTTACAAAAAAATGTTGCCGTTCCTTTCATAAAGTTAGTAACTGGAAGAGAGAGAGGAGATGATGCAAAGTATGATGAATTTGATAAATGGTGCTTTTAGCCTAGTTTGCTGTTTGCAGTGAGGTTGTCCATCATGGGTATTGAACCATATGCAAATGTAGGACATTGGCTTAGTATACTGTTTTGTAGTACATGACAAATAACTTCTAACATGTCAGGAAATAAGTGCTTTGGCGAAATCACATCCTTAGTTATTATCTGTGTGTGTGTGTGTGTGTCCTTGAGACTGTATGCCTTTTGTCTCTTTCTACTAAAAGAAAAGTAATAATAGACATTAAAAATATAACCACCATTAGGAATCATAGGTATTTCTCAAGAAGGTTAGCATATTGACAGATGTAAGTTAATTCATTAGAAATATGACCAGTCTTTATTCCCTTTAGTCACTTAAAAAATAAATAAGACCTTCAACCATGCCTTTGTGTAGAAAATGCAGTATTACTGGTTTATACATATTGCATGAGAAATTGCATAATATTTATAACCCTTGCCAGCCATTCTGTGCCCAGAATGCAAATGCCAACAAGAAGCACATATACCCATAATCAAATCATAAGTCATGTGCTATTATATCTTCCAATTAGAGTGATAAAGCTTCAAAAGTTGCCTTCGCCTATACTCGCAAGAAAATAGAAGATGCATTGTCATTTCATTCCCTGTAATGTCTTCTATGGATCCTCAAACCCAATAAGGATTTGCTGAATTAATTAGCATGATCTTTATAATCCATTTCAAGTTTGCTATAGCTCTCCTTTCTAGCCTTACCTCTGGCCATTCTGCCCCCAGAGGTGCAGCCAATTATGCAGAAACAGTTGTGGTTTTCCAAAATAGCCATGTTCTTGCATGGCTTGGGGTAAGGCTTAATCCAGCTTTCCTTCATCCTCCATTTCTTCCTCCAGTTTCCCAGACTGTCTAATTCACCTTCAAGGGCTTTGTTAAGTTTATCCTAGTCCCATCTATTCAAAAGAAACAGACTTCTTCATTCTCTGTGTGTTCGCTTTCTGCATAAAATTCGGGATGCAAAAAAATAATTTCAAACTAGTTGAGGAAATCAAGGAAAATGAACGGGAAAGACACTGGGTAACTCGCAGCTGGATTTATTCTCAGATCTCAAGAGGGACAGGAAGTTGAAAGTGCAGATGGCTTCAGCTTTCTTATTCTTTTTCTCTCTCTCCCTCAGGGTCCACATAGCGTTTTGTCTGTACATTTTTCTGTGTGTTTTTTTTTTCCTTGTTTCTTCTTTCTGAGTACCAGTTTTCTCTAGCTCTCTGAGCACATGACCAAACCGGCTTCACAGATATTCAAAACCTTCACATTTAGGAACTCGTAATAAACTCACACATGTCCCTGAATCCTAAAACAAATTTCACAAGTACAAGAATCCAATCATTTGCCCTGGGTCAGGTGTCTATGCTGGTCAAAAAAGCTTTGACCAATTGCTGTGGATCTCAGCATACATGTAACCAGATCTTTAAGTTGAAATTTTTGAAAAAGCATGTTTGGAAAAAATGCGTTGACAATTTCTAGTCTATTTTCTCACTATTATAGCTCTTAATGCATCATATGTAAATAAGGTAGCTTCCCTTGACAAGCTGTAAGCTATGTAAAAGTATGGATCATAGCTTATTCTTTTTTGCCCAGAGCAAGCTTACAGTAAGTTATTAAGAAAAGTTAAATGAATTAGAATGAATGCAATGTTTTGCCCCTGGAGATTATGTCCACCAGGATAACATCATGAGAACTTGCTAGACTTGTTTTGCAAAGTATCCGAATAAACTTTTACTTGTATTTCAAGTATCTGAATAAATATATTTTAAAAATAATGCATGAAGGCTTGGATAGACGGTCATGAGGGAAGCTGAATCTAGATTCCCAGATGCAAAATGTCAAGGCTCACATGGTCACTTGGATTTCATTTAGACTAAAAGAAGCAGTGGATTTAGTAAAACATAACTGATTACTTGGTGTTTCAGTTACTTATTGAGATAACAAGCTACCCCAAACTTAGTGACTTAAAAGAACAGCCATTTTCTTCCCCCACAATTCTCTGGGCCAGGAATTTGGACAGGAAGAAGCAGGGAGGGCTTTCTCAGCTTCATTATGCCCTGGGCCTCAGCTGGACCATTCAAATGACTGGGAGCTAACTGGAATGTTTTGAACAGGGTCATAGTTTTGAGAACCGGATTCGAGCTGTCAGTTGGATTTCTCAGTTGTTCTCCATCTGTGATCTCTTCTATGGATACCTTGAGCTTCCTCACAGCATGGTGGTCCCCAGGTACATGGATTTCTTTCTTTTTTTTTTTTTCCACAGAGACATAGCGAGAGAGGGAATACAAGCAGGGGGAGTGGGAGAGGGAGAAGCAGGCTTCCTGTGGAGCAGGGAGCCTGATGAGGGGCCCGATCCCAGGACCCTGGGATCATGACCTGAGCCGAAGGCAGACAGTTAATGACTGAGCCACCCAGGCGATCCGGTACATGGATCTCTTAACATCATAGCTGACTTCTCTTCATAGGGAAGCAGTTACTTTTTTTAGAGGATGGGCCCAGAAGGGGCAAATCACAATTTCCAATGAGCTACATTGGTTGAGGCAAGTCACAAGGCCAGTCCAAAATCAAAGGGAGAAGCTAGGGTCCGTGTAGCTGCATCGTATGCAGAGAGAAGGAGTGGATAGTGGCCATCTTTGCACACTGCCTAGCAAACAGAAACAAAGGCCACATTTAGGTACCACTTTGGTAATTGCTCACTGCCTTCAGAATCAATAGTAGATATCATCTATGGCTGTTCAGTTTGGTGTTTGTGCAAACTCAGTCTTGTTCTCAATTTCCTATGTATTGATATACCACTTTTTAACTTTTGCTTCTTTTTACTTTCCCAGTATATACACCAAATGGTCTGACAAGTAAAAACCTACCATTGGGATTTGGAAACATCTAGCACTGTCAAACTGGCTTTCAAATATTATCAGGTGAACTTAATTAACTACCAGATACCTCTTATTTACCACAGCCATCTGACTTTTCCTTAGCTAACTGAAGGAAACTATTGTTTTTTTTGTTAACACAGATTGAAGGACTGAGAGACTAAGAAACTTAGAAAGGGGTGCCTGTCTGGCTCAGTCAGAAGAGCATTCGACTCTTGATCTTGGGGTTGTGAAGCCCCACACTGGGTGTAGAGATCACTTAAATAAATAAAACTTAAAAAAAAGAAACTTAGAAAAACAGGAATCCCTACATTTAATTGGTGACATGATGGCTAGTACAAAGCTATAGAGCTAAAAAGATGCTTATATTTTCAAGTATTTCACAGTTTAATTTCATAATCATGTGAGAGCTCTCAGGAATTTTCAAAATATCCTTGATGTCATGTACATGTGTTCCATGTTCCAGGAAATCTTTCTTTCCCAATAGAGACGGCCAGCTGGATTTGGTCCTCGGGCCACAGTTCTCTGACTCCTGTTCTACATAATATTAAGTATAAACTCTGTTACATTTAAGAAAGAGCTCAGGTGTAAATCATAAAAGACTCAACAAAAAGTGGCTCAAACAATTATAGAATTAGTTTTCTACCATGAAACAAATAATAAAAAAAATGCGTGGGTTTGCAGTTCAGGGTTCAACAAAATGCCAATGCTACCAAGGACCGGGCTTTATCTTTTTGACCCACCATCCCAAGCATGTGGCACTCATCCTCCTGGTCACAGAATGAATGCTATACCTCCGGGAGTTGCAACTCTATCTCAGGGAGGAAAACTTGGTTGGAAGGGCTTAATACCTTTGCTATCGATCTTTGCATTTTTTGTTAGGAAGGGAAACCTACTCTCAGAAACTTTCAATCATATCTCCTCAGCCAGGCACATTTCATATGGCCAATTTTATTTGGAAAAAAGAGTCTAGAAAGGTAATTATTTTAGTTTTATAACTTCCATGGTAAAGGAAGATGAGGGGAAAGTGTTTTGAATGGGTTCTATTACTTAGTCTGTAGTATTTCCCACTCCAATATTTAGGCAGATCCTTGTTATTAAACTACAATTAGCAGAGAAAGGTCCAAGTCGTGATGATAAATATTGATATATACGCTCCAGCATTGAGCTCCGAGATTAGATCAGGGAAATATAGATTTCAGCCATTAAAAATATGAAAGTCCTTAGAAATATACCATTCATATCATATCATTTAACCTATCTATGGATCAAGTAGGAGGAGATCAAAGGAAGCATTAATGAAAAATGGACAGCATTTAATCATGGAATGAAACTTTCCTGGGTATCACCAGACACAATTAGAAATAAACAAACAGAGGGTTCTAGAGGTGAGGGGGGTGGGGGGATGGGTTAGCCTGGTGATGGGTATTAAAGAGAGCACGCTCTGCATGGAGCACTGGGTTCATACGCAAACAATGAATCATGGAACACTACATCAAAAACTAATGATGTAATGTATGGGGATTAACATAACAATAATAAAAAATAAAATAAAATAAAAATAATAATAAAAAAAAAGAAGACATACAGATTTCCACTTTACATTTCCTTGGTCAGAACTCTGGAATATCACCATCCCTAATTGCAAAAGTGTCTGGAAAATTAATTGTTATTTTGCTAGGAGTATTACCACTCTAATCGACGATTTTAGGAAAAGAAGGAGAAGAATGTTTCTTGCATATTCAGTTGGCACTGTCTATCATAACATGTAATGTTTGGGTATGGTGAGAGTCACACATTCACTGGCTTCTTAAATCATTCTTCATACATATTTGTGGTTTGCCTACCATAAGAACTGTTCTGGATGTACTTAACAATTGCAGTGATCAAGAAAACTAATTGTTGTCATTGTGGTACTTGCATTAGAGTAAGGGGGAGAGAGACAATAAATACATATGCCAAATATATAAACATTAATAGTAAGTCAGATAATGGCCAGTGATATTAAAAATAAAGCTGAGTAATAAGACCGCCTCTGTTGGTGGGATTGGTTCATCACAATGAGCTTGGCTGGAAGGCCTTTCTGAGGCTATTTGAGCTAACATTTAAAATATGAGAAAGATCCAATCATGCCAAAAATCAGAAAAGAAGCATATAGGCATCAAGAAGTTAGTGACAAAGCCCCTAAGAAGTGGCTTACTGTGTGGGATAACGTCAGAGGACATGGTGAATAAGCTCACAAGGATATTATATGAAATTCAAACTAGACACCAAGCCAGGCATCATGGCTCCCTACAGGCTGTGGGAAAGCCTTTGGATTTTATGATAAAGTGGTAGGCATTAGTGGAGCATTTAAATGAGAGAAATGATATGATGTGATTTTTATTGGTAGAAAGTAGATCATTGATGGGAATCAGAGTCAAATCCTAGCTTTCATGTTTTACATATGCTTAGCGTTCAAATAAGAATTCCACTTTTTTTTCTGATGACCTTTCCAAATGTTATGATGAAGATAAATCAAAAATGCATTACAACGCACTGATTCTGTTTGCCACCAGATTTGGAAGTACCATTAAAACTGATTGATTTGATTACTGTTTTGTAACCTTGAGATTTGCTGAAAGTGTCAACCAAACAAAGTGTCAAGAGCAACATAATTAAGCTGCCATGATAGTCATTCTGTGTTAACTATGCGGAGAGCACACTGCCCATTATTGCCCATTGATATTCAGCCTCACGTCTTCTCTTTTGTAATCTTCCGGAGTCTGGAAACTCCCAAATTACATTTCCAGATTTCCTTGACAGTAGAGCGTCAGTTACATCCTGCTACTGAGGGTCCGCACAGGAGCATGGAAGTGAGAAGGAAGGAGGTAGAAATCACTGATTCTGCAGGTGGCTTCTGCGCCTTACTGACATGCAGCAGAAAGTGGACTTCGGCAGGAAGGTGGTGGTGCCCTCTCCAAGGTTCCTGCAGCATCATCAGGAGGGGAACCTTGGTTTCTCCTCAGCAGCAGGGATAGGGTGGTGGTTGAAGCAGAGGTGGTAGCAGAATGTAGGTTCACTGAGCTCTAGAAACAAGTTTCCTTCTTTAGCTAAGGAGCTAAAGTGAGGTCAGATCCCTGCGAATCTGAACTTTCTCCTTACGCTGTTTAGATTTTCCGGTCTTCAAGCATATTTGAATAGCATCAAACTTCTCTATGTCATTCATTTTCATTAACTTCATCACATTAGTATTTTTTCAATACTCACTTTAGGTCAGAGCACCTTGCTACTTTAGAGATCAGAGCAAATTAATTTATTTAAATATGTGAAAGGTGATCACAAAATCAGATGCTTTCTAGACAATAGAACTGTACAAAGCAATCCTCTGAAAGACATAAGGTGATCATATTTTTATATTTTTACTTAATTTTTTGTTTGGTAGCCTGCTGGTACATATACCAAAGCAGATAGCCATTAGAAGTAGAAGAAAAACAATCTACTAATTATCCAAACATAAGTAAACAAATTATAATATTTTCATTAATAATATGAAGATTATTTTTGTTAAAAATATGAAAAGATATATGTAAATCACAGTGGGATAAATAAGATGAAATGAACTGTGCTAAAGTATATCCGCTATTCATTTAAGTTCAGTTTTTCCTAAGTTTATATATGAACAGAAAATTTATGACAGTTCTTTAGTATATGTGCTGCCGAAGCGAGCACAATTTATGACAGTTCTTATTAAATGGAAAATGATGAGAAGAAGCTAAATTTCATAAACAAAACTCTCATTTTATAGATTGAGCTGCAGGTAAAATGTAAGAGATTAACATTTGCATAAGCCGAAAGATAGAAACCATATGTCCACATGATAATTTGAATATGTAATATTGTTGCTAGAACTATCTCACCTGGGGAGTGTGGCATTTAGTAGACTATTCTTCCTTGTTTTCCCCATTGCTAAAACCTTGTTGTTGTTGTTGTTTTTAAGCTGGGCAACACAGCTATTCTAGTTTTAACAAGGACCTTTTATAAATAAATTAAAAAGAATAGACCTTAGTCTCTCTCAATATTAAAACAACACAGAATAGACTGTTCACTGAAACAAATTATTATTGTTTATTGCCATGAGAACAAGATATATAGAATAGATAGCCTTTTCTAAGATGTCCATTGTAATAATAATTTGAATACATGCTAATAATAGAGTGAGTTATTTTAGATTTTAAAAAGATGAAATCACCTCTTTATCTTTTGTCTAAATTAAACTTACCATGAAAATTAGAACTATAGTATTCTGGGTAAATATAAAGGATTATTATTCTTGTTCTTCTTGTTGTTGATTCGTTCGTTAATTAAGGCCCTTTTTTCTTTTTTCATTTCTTCCTGGCATTTCTACTCATTCCAAACCTTACTAGAGATGTGGACTGAGTATGTTAGTAGATATTTTAATTTCAACGTATGTGCAATAGTTTCCCTCATGTCTAACTGGAAAATACCATCTAAAGATTTTAGATCAGGTTTGAAATAAGAACTTAATTTTTCTAGATGTCCCTCTACATGAAAAAAATGAAATCAAAACTGTTCATGATTATCACTGAAATTCAAATTCCTATTTTTTATCTTCTGAAGAGATATGTCTTAAAATGTTATTGCTGTTGTTATTGTTTTGTTTTTAATTAATATCCAGGAAATTCTATGGGAAGGAGCACAGCAGAGTAATTTAAATATATACTCTAGGGACACACCAACAGGGTTAAAATTCAGACTCACCTGTTAATGCCAACTAATTTACCTTCCTGAGACTCGGTTTCCTCAGATATAAAATAGAAATAATATGACCTAGGTGGTTAATTTTATGTGTCAACGTGACTGGGCCATGGGTGCCCAGATATTTGGTCAAACATTAATGTGAGTGTGCTTGAGAGGCTGTTTTGGGATGAGATTCACATTTGAATTGGTGGACTGAGTAAGGCAGATTGCCCTCTGGAATGTGGGCAGTCCTTATTCAATCAAAGGGCTGAATAAAACAAAAATTCTACCCTTAAGTAAGAGAATTCTTCCTGCCTGACAGCTTTCAAACTAGGAGATTCGTTTATTTTCCTGCCTTTAGACTCAAACGGAAACATTGTCTCTTTCTGGGTCTTGAAACTGCTGGCCTTTAGATGGGAACTACACAATCGGTTCTCTTAACTTCATACTCAAAACCAAACCACTAGCTCTCCTGGGTGCCTAGCTTAATGATTCACTCTGCAGATCTTGGGACTTGCATGCTTCCATAATCACATGAGCCAATTGCTTATGATAAATCTCTATATTATACACACACACACACACGCACGCTAGTGGTTCTGTTTCTCTGGAAAGCCCTGATTAATACAAGCACCCACTCATGTGTTTGTTCTGAAGAGTAAGTGGGCCAGTACATACAAAGCTCTTAAACAGTGTCTGATAAATGGCAAGAGCTCAATAAACGTTAGATATTATTTAGATAGTCATGGCTCAGTAGAACATTGTTATTTTAAATCTGGTTTGCAATGAAGTTCCCAAAGGTAAGTATGATAATAATAATTACCCTCTCCTAGTGTTTATAAAGTGGATCTCAGTCCACATGGTACCATCACATATTTATTCTCTTTTAAATAAGACAGAAAGAAAAAGAGTTATTTCATTCATATAAATTTCATGCAATAAATACTTACGGAGTATAACATAAAATGTTTCTTACTTAAAACTTAAATAAATCAAGTTTTTTGAATGAAAACATAATTTTGAATTTAAAATACTAGAATAGAATAATAGTGGATGAAAGCCAATTGTAGGAGGGAAAAAGAAACATGACAGGGACAAAATAAAATCAAGTCATGCCTAGGTCTTAAAAGTCACAAAATTAAAGAAAAAATAGGTGTTGGTGCATAGAATTCTGCTTCTGATCAAAATGGAGTCTAAGGAACCAGATTTACCCTCCTATCTGAAAAAACTGTGGAACTGGACAACATATATGGAACGATGGTCTCAGACATTGGACATCAGCCAATGCAAGTCCATGATCCTTGAAAGAAGGGAGGCAAATGAGGTGAGTGCTACAATGCACAGATTATTACAGAGACAGTTTCCAGTCCATGGGCAGGGAAATGCAGTCAGGTCCTGGATGCCATCCTGAACTGAGGAGATAGAGCTGGGAATCCAGGGAGGCCAAAGTGACCAGAGGTTGCCAAGTAGAGTACCAGAAAGGAGCAAGCCTCCCAGTGAGAGAGAGAGAGATCTAGAGATTTGTGAAGGACTCCCTGGAGTCTGTACTGAGTAGACTTTAGTACATGTCTGTGAGTAAACTACCCATGGCTAGAAAAGTAATACCCCCCAGATAGAGGAACTAGTCACCAGAGTTCTAAGTAATTCATGTTTCTCATTACAGAAAGCAGAAAGTGTTTTAATAAAAAGGCTAGTGGGGGGGCGCCTGGGTGGCTCAGTGCTTAAGCAGCTGCATTCGGCTCGGGTCATGATCCTGGAGTCCCAGGATTGAGTCCCACGTCGGGCTCCCTGCTCAGCTGGGGGTCTGCTTCTCCCTCTGACCCTCTTCCCTCTCGTGCTCACTGTGTCTCATTCTCTCTCTCTCAAATAAATAAATAAAATCTTTAAAAAAAAAGGCTAGTGGGTAGAGTACTCAGAAGATCTTTCTTTGCCTTAGTAGTAGGGTAAAATCAGTCCTAGAATAAAGGTTGCCATAATCCCACCTAACAAAGTTTAAAAGCCTCAAAAAGATCAAACTGTTTCTAAGTAACTTAACTGAATCTCAGAACAAAGTTCAAGAATATTTACCCAAATATAACCATACTTAGCACCCAAACAATAGTTGTGATCTAATAAAAATCAGTAAGTACACAAAGGAATAGGAACTCTTGACCAGGAAAAACTATCAATTACCAAAAGATGATATAAATGATAGAATTAGTAAACAAGGACACCATAATAGTTATCATACTTTGTTCCTTATGTTTAGAAAGTATAGAAGGAAGAATGAGCAGGTAGAGACATGGAAGATACAAAATTATGCAAATCTAAATAATAGCTCTAAAACATAATGTTTTAAGTGACAAATGCACTTGATGTAATGAACAGATGATTAGCTGTGATCAAAGAGAAAGTTTGTGAACTCAAAAGGAGCAAACCAACAGGCAGTATCAGGTTTGAATAGCCTGATATATGCATACTTATGGAATTGGAGACCCTGAAAGAGAGGTGATATGAGGGGGCAGAAAGAGTATTTGATGATATATTGTTTGAGATGTTTCCAAATCTATCAAGACAAAAGCACATAGTACTTTGGAATTTCAACAAACTCAAAGGACAAGATTCATGAAGAAAACTACATCAGAGAACATCACTAGTATAAATATATAGCTAGCTAACTTGCTAGATGACAAAGAGAAGGTGAATAAAAAGCAAACAAAGTAAGTCAGACATGGAGATAATATAGAATTATAAAAATAAATAGTCATTTGTTAAAGAGGGAAAATCATTAAAAAAAATCATAAGAAGTAACCATTTGTCAAAACATAGTCTGTGAAAGGAACAAAGCACAGTTGAAGCATGCAGAAAACAAATACCACATTGGTAGACTTGAACCCAACAACATGAAACATCACATTAAATGTTAACAGGATTAAAACCACTCCAACTAAAATGGAAAATATTGTCAGATTGAGTAAAAGACAAGAGTCTACTACGTGCTGCTTACAAGAAGCATTCACTTTCAATGTTAAGATACAAATCTAACAAGAGTAAAGGACGGGTAACTATACACCATACCATTCCTAATTTAAGGAAGACCGGAGTGGCTATAGTAATATTAGATAAAATATATTTCAAAGCAAAGAGCCTTACCAGAGACAAAGAAAGCCATTTCCTCATGATAAAGGTGCCATTTCATCAAGAGGACATGACAATTCTAAACGTCTGTGCACCTAATGAAAGAGCTTTAAGCTTTAATATACATGAAATACTCAGAAGTGTAAGAAAAAAATAGACAAATCCTTAATTATTATTTATGGTTTCAACACCATTCTCTTAATGCTTAGTAAAAGTTGAAGGCAGAAAATCAGCTAAGGATATACAACACTACTGACCACCTGAATTTACTTGACAATATGGAACACCACCCAACAGAGAAACACATTCTACCTCACTCTGTCTTACCAAGTACCTTGGGATTACATTGTCAGAAAGTAAGGAAAGTTAATGAAGGGAAGGAAAAAGAGAGAATCCCTTGGATATTTACCTGACAGAAGAGCAATGGATTCAAATTTGTGATCACCCTTGGTAATCCTGAATTTTAAATACTTGGTGGTTGATAACTGACCAGAACCCCAAAACTTTGCTCTGCAATTTCTCCCTCTTGCCTTAACATACTGCAGAAGACTTATAATGGTTACCCACGCTGCTAGAATTGCCCATCAGCTTTACCCTCCCATTCTGCCACCAGAGTGATCATTCCACAGTGTAAATGGGATCATTGGTATCATCTCCTTTCCTAAAGCTCGTCAATGGGTCACAGATGCATTCAATATAAATGTCCTAGCATTATTTTAAGGATCTTCTCACACTGTTCCTATTTCTTACTTGAGTTTCATGATTTAAAGAAAATTATCTCATGCAGCAGGGCTTATTCTTCATTCTTATTGGCATATGTTACCCCATCCTTGCTATCATTATTATTGACTTGTCTGTCCAATACTAATACCTCCTTTAATTGTTCTTGATACTGAAATTTGGCTTCTATGGTCTTCCTGTGGGATCCCATAGCCCCTCATATTTACCATGTTACATACTCATCAGTCTGTATTATAATTGCCTGTTTACTCATTTGTCTTTCCCACCAGACTATAAGTAGCTAGAGGTTATGGACTGGTCTTCTTGATCAGCGCATACTGAAGCCCTATTCCATGTGGAAGGCACAAAATTGATACTAAGTAAATATTTTTAAAGTACACCTTAGCTATAACTACAGAAACTCTACGATCCTCTTTTTGGCAGAGGTAGGATAGCAGTTTATCTGAACAAAAATGCATGAGTACCTTTGATATGGAAGGTGTGCTACAATGAGTGGAGGTAATGGTCCAAATATTTCTGAAGCCTGGTGACTGCAAAAGTCTTTGTGCAAATGTCTGTTTATGGGGCCTGAGAACGGTGAAGTACACAGGATTTACAATGAGACTTTTAAAGGAAGACAATCCACATTTCTGTTGACCCAAACTGCCTTAACCTTTCCACCAGCTTGACTAGACTGGAGATAAGTTTCTTCCTGCCCTTGGATTCCTCACCTCTCTTTCACTTGTCCTCACAGAATCCATATGTCCTAATCACAGAGATCCCTCTCCTTCTTTTCTTAGAGCATTTACTCGAGGAAACTTGTTGTGCATTATTTATCTACTCCTTTGAAATGTTCTTAAAAGCCTCTTGGCAGTTTCACAACCCAGGACTCACTCAAGGACCTGGGAGCCATTCTGTTCAAAGGTAATCATCAAGGAAGATAATATCCCCATCTCCCAGACTCTCTGGGAGGATAACTTCAGAAAGGGTGCCTAGCTCTGAGTTGTAAAGCTACCTCCTATCATGAAGCTGGGGGAAAGTTTACTTGCTAAAACCACACACAACAATGCAGTAGTAGCCTTGACATATATAAAACAACTTTCCACATGGAAATAAAATCAGAGGAACATCCCAGCCTCATGGGTCTTATAGATCATTTGTAGCTTATCCTAGTACAAATTCTATTAACCACAGAGAAGAGAAGTTATCCTAGTAGACATTCTATAAACCACAGTAGAGAGAAGAGTTATCTCCTGTGGGAATTTCTGTTTCCTATCTAGTTAGATAATTCTCACAAGCAGATGATAGGGGAAAGGATACACAGTGTTAATAATAAACAAATATATATGTTGCTCAACTGCTCCGAATAAGAAATCAGAAGTATGGTGGTCTCGTGGGAGTTGGTTCTAGGGAACCACAGGAGTGACTGCACGGAGGCTTTCTATCTAACTGAGCTCAAGGACCTGGAGTACATGTGTTCAGCTTTTGAATCACTTGATATGAATGTTCTTGTCCTTTCTTCAGCTATCAGTTTGTACAAGCCTGAAGAACTTTAAGAAACATTAATGAAAAACAGAGAGAAAATTAAGACAGACTATTTGGTCTCTGCGGTGTTTTATTCCTGGCTCACTTCACCCATATCCGGGCTCAACATTATTCAACTAAAAATTCTGCACTCAGAAGTGATCCTTATCCATGATACGGATATAAGTTAAACATCTTGAGAGAGTGCTTCATAAAATCAGAGAATCGGTATATTAATTTGCAGGGAGAGATAAACCAAGGTGCACCACTGAATTCCCTCCTGATACACAAGCTGTCAAAAAAGTCAATTTTCAGGGTGGACAGATTAAGAACAATGAAAATTAGTTGTACATAACAAATATTCAATGTCATCAGGATTAAAAGAGATGTGCATTTCTTCATTCTTCTTACATAATAGATTAAAATGCGCAAAGACTAATGGATATTTCTTTTAACCTAAACCTCTGTGCATGGGCTTCACCAGCATTTGCCTCTTTGATTTGCCTTTTAGAACTTTCCATAGGTCATTAAGCACCATCAGTGACTGACACATTTATATTTTAGATATGTTCATTATAATGTATCAGGTAACTCTCATATGTCCCTGACAAGATAAAACAGTCTTGCTGTCATTTTTTTGTTGTTGTTGCTGTTGCTTTGCCTTTAAGACGATGTTGTCTATCTTTTTGATATTACATTTTGTCTAAATTTACACTTGATATCTCAAGAGGCAATCCATAGCCCTCTTTTCTAAGGATGTAGAGGATGTGTCTACACGGCTGATATTAAATTCCTCTATAACAGGAGCTAGGCTGTTTACAAGAAAACTATTGACTCTCTTTTGAGAAATAGAACATTCCTCTGTCTATTCTTTGAGGAGACTTTGGATAAAATGTCAAATACCTCTCCATTTTAAGAAATGGTCCATGTGTAGGAAATGACAAGTTACTGAATGTACAATTTTTAAAACTTGATGCCATTTAAAAAGTAAGACAATATTGGGCCCAGACAAATTTATATTTGTATAGCATTATTAACTGCTAGGATCACTTTCTTATCCCGGCTTGGATTTCTAAAAATTCCCTTTTGTGGATTAAAAAAAAAGGAGTATAGAAATCATATGTTTAAAATATCCAACTTTCTGTGAGTTGGCAGAAGTAAAGCGATGAGGAAAAAAGTTGAATAGAAGCTTTAAATTGTCACATGCCCTCCGGGGATGCATAGTGACCATGATGACAGGAGCTGGGTAAATACATACAAGGACTGACAGACAAATGGGGCAAAATAAAATCTTATTTCTAAAACACATCTTAACTAATGTGCTTTTTTTTGATGAGCAATTTTTAATATCCTCATTTAATACAACATTAGAGCCATTTTAAAAATTCATTAAGATTTCCAAACTATCAGTTAACTTAAGTGAAAAAGTACATAATTTGACCAATATGATCACTTTTGTAGTAGCAATTTGTTGTGTAATTGCAGACTCACTCAGTGACAAGGAACCTCAATAATCATCTGTGACGAGGAGAAATAGGTGCCCAGGATGTTGAGAAGGCATAACTTCTGGATCTTCCTTGCCACCATTTAGAGCAAGGATCTGGCTTAGGAAAAGCTTTCAACTTACAAAGACATCGAAGCAACAGAACCTCTAGTATTTCACCCCCTCTGCTTGAAAATGTAATTCTGGGGGCACTTGGGTGGCTCAGTTTGTTAAGCGTCTGCCTTCGGCTCAGGTCATGATCCCCGGGTCCTGGGATCGAGCCCCGCATCAGGTTTCCTGCTTAGCAGGAAACCTGCTTCTCCCTCTCCCACTCCCCCTGCTTGTGTTCCCTCTCTCGCTATATCTCTCTCTGTCAGATAAATAAATAAAAATAAAATCTTAAAAAAAAAAGAAAATGTAATTCTGGAATTAACTTCCTTCGATCAAAAGCTGACTTCAAAAATTCCACAATGTGTTTGTGTTGGTAAAAGTGCACATCAAAATTGACTTTTTAGATGAAGATAGCCCATTGTCTGGAGAAACACGTCCCCACAAACAACTGCTCTATGTGGCTATAAAACAGTAAGCGGGAATCTCTGCATGAGGGAGCTGTGGTCTTCAGCAGTGTGCTGGGCTCAGTGGGCTCCAGTCCCAGGAGCTCCTGCAAAGGGCACAGCCCAAACACCACCATGTTTGCTACCTGTCCACCTGATATAACTTGCTTGTGTTGTCCTCAAGATAGAGCAAAGTTTGCTAAACTAAAATGCTTTCGGGACGCCTGGGTGGCTCAGTTAAGCGTCTGCCTTTGGCTCAGGTCATGATCCCAGGGTCCTGGGGTTGAGTCCCTAGTTGGGCTCCCTTATTGATATTTTAATACTAAAGGAAACAGTGGCCCTTCCTAGAACAGCACTTGTATTATATATTTATTTCACATGTAGATCTGCTACACCTATGAAATAGAAAAGTGCATTTTGCCCCCTGTAAAAATGGGCAAGTGAGAGACCTAGTTCCTAAGGCAAAGGATATTTGAACAGATAATCCCTACATGTAGAGTTAAAATATCTAAATATGAAATTCTAAGTTATTTCTGATAACACTCTGTAGGAGCTAGCAAGCATGGCTTTATATATAATTCATATTTCTATGAATTAATCTTCCCAAACCTTTATTGGCATCTGATTTTATAAAGCTATAATTCCAATCAACTGTTATTAAGTTGAGTTTAACAGAATAATTTAATATTGTACCCATTAATTTTAAGAATGATTAGAAAAACTGTATCCACTGATGTCAAATGTGAGTTTCTTTTATTTTTCTTCAATTTTGTTTTTTTAATTTAATATAAAGATGTGAGTTACTTCAGGCAGAGATTTAATCAGTCAAATCCAGTTCTTGCTATCAAGAAATTTTGAGTTAACTGCCTGTGTAATGGGATGGTTACAGAGGTAGAAGGGAAACATCAATAACTATATTAGAAGAAGAATATCAGAAGAGCCAAAGGTGACATTTTATTAGGGACCCCAGGAGGAGGATGAGAAAACCGTTTGTGTCATAAGAGACGTCAGGATAGGTTTTCAGGTATTATGTAATAGCATCTTCTACAATTGATTTCTAATCACAAACAACCGAAAAGGAAACAATAAAGAGAAATTATTCAAGAGTCAAAAAGCATTTATTCTTGAATTTTCCTTTTTAAAAGAAATCTTGGGAAATCAACGCCAAATAAAAAAGTTCAGGAATCATTTCACGTATTTCAAATTTTAGTTTTCATTCATTGAATTAAAAAATTTGTAATTGCATATCCAGAAAGCTACACATCACAGACTCCTGGTAGCCATAATCTTTGGAGAAGGAAGGACAAGATACCCTATTGACATGATAGCCTGCTTCCATGCAAAACGATTCAGGACCAGGATGGTACATTCACAGGACCAATGTTGATCCAACCACCCTTAAAATCCATGTTCCTTCGAATCTATGCAGTCTATACCATCATCATTTTTAAAATTGATCTATTATATCCACCTAACTTATCAGATCATCAGAGGTATTTCCTGGGGGGGATGTGATATTAAAAAAACAAAAAAAAACCAAAAAAGAAGTAGACACAAATAAGTTTTTTTTTTCTTTAATGGCTTTATTGACATATAATGCACACACCATAGAGTTCCCCCATGTAAAGTGGGCAATCCAATGTTTTCAGTATATTCACATATGTGTGCACTCTCACCCCGTCAATTTTAGAATATTTTTATCACCTCAGAAAGAAGCCAAATACCCGTTATTTATCCTCCTTATCCCAATTTGCCATCACACTCAGCCTTAAACAGCTACTAATTTGCTATCTGTCTCTGTAGATTTGCCTGTATTAGGCATTTCATATGCATGGATTGGTTATGACTCCATTTTATAGAGTAAAACACACATACATACACTCAAAAAGGTTGAGTAAGTTTCTGAATGTCACAAACCTCCCAACAGCATTAGGATTTGAAGGCAGACAATCTGATTCCAAAGCAATAAGATAATCGTTATGGCAGGTGCGAAAACATCATGTATATCATTGCACATCAACAAAAGATGGGCAGGAATGGAGATCAACTGAATAGATCTGTTGAGGGGAGATTAGATGATGAGCAACTTGTGTGTTCAAACTGTTTTCTCTCCCAAATTTTGACCCATCTGATAAGTTTTGATTTTATTACTAATATAACTGATGTCAAAGCCCATGACAAATGATGAGTCTTTTTTTTCTTTCTTCAGGAATTGCACTCTTCTAGAAAACCTGTAGTACAATACAGTGAGTGAAATCAGAGCACTGACTACAAGTGTAGTAACATCATCTAACTCCTACAACAAAGGCAAACTTGGGTCACATTGTTGTGGCATTTGATCTGTCTGAGCCTCCAGTGCATGTCACTAACCATAGTAGATCATCCATAGGTAGATATGTTAAGAAGTTCTTTTCAAAATATTCAAATGGATTCATATGATAAAACACTACTTTTTGTTTTTAATTTGTTCTTCACATTTTCTTAATGACCTAGTTAAGAGAAATGTGCTTCTTACTTTATTTACCTTGTAATTTTAAATTCTTTTTTTTTTTTTAAGAAGGGAGAGAAGGGACAGAGGGAGAGGGAAAGAGAGACTCTTAAGCAGACTCCATGCCCAGCACAGAGCCCAACACGGGGCTTGATCTCACAACCCCGAGATCATGACCTGAACCAAAACCAAGAGTTAGATGCTTAATCCACTGAGCCACCCAGGTGCCCCAGTAATTTTAAAGTCTTATGGGGAAGAAAAAGTGGGAAATAGATTTGCTCCTAGTTTCTATTTTTTTCTTACTTTCTTAGCTATTGGCTATGCTTTTAGGCATAAATCTTTGCTGCTTGATAAAAAATCACAGGTGTATATTTGCTACATAATTGTTTTTGTTCTAAAAAAATTATTTTGCTTAAAAATTATTTTTAAATTTGTTATTTAAACTACATAATTTTAAAAGTAACTGACACATGAGGGCGCCTGGGTGGCTCAGTTGGTTAAGCGACTGCCTTCGGCTCAGGTCATGATCCTGGAGTCCCGGGATCGAGTCCCGCATCAGGCTCCCTGCTCGGCAGGGAGTCTGCTTCTCCCTCTGACCCTCCTCCCTCTCATGCTCTCTGTATCTCATTCTCTCTGTCTCAAATAAATAAATAAAATCTTTAAAAAAAAAAA